>NC_091192.1:6133959-6158053 GCF_040958095.1 Procambarus clarkii
CTCACATCCACACCACCAGGACCCGCTTCTCCCACTAAGTCACTCACATCCACACCGCCAGGACCCGCTTCTCCCACTAAGTCACTCACATCCACACCACCAGGACCCGCTTCTCCCACTAAGTCACTCACATCCACACCGCCAGGACCCGCTTCTCCCACTAAGTCACTCACATCCACACCACCAGGACCCGCTTCTCCCACTAAGTCACTCACATCCACACCACCAGGACCCGCTTCTCCCACTAAGTCACTCACATCCACACCGCCAGGACCCGCTTCTCCCACTAAGTCAAACCCACACCACAGTAGTGGAATAAGGCATAATGACCGGCTTTTTTTCATTTTTCCCCAAGCCGATCATTGGGCCATGGGTTTTCTCAATTTTTTTCCCCAAGCCTGTCATTAGGCCAGGGGTGTTTTCAATTTTTTTTAATATTATTTCTCAACTGCTACCTTCCATCATATATAATTTTCCCCAAAATAAATAGGAATTAAAAGGTAACCTCCTACGTCCTGCCATTTCGCTCAAGGAGATTAAAAGGCCGGTCCCTGTCATAGTCTCATTTCGTTACCCCGGTGATCCTGCACAGGCATCGCTAATGGTCAATGACGTCACCAGCTGGCCGCTCAGTGACCCTGCATAGTGCCTATGCAGGGTCACTGAGATTAAAAAGCCAGTCTATGGCCCGTGTATTTTATGTTACCCCAGCAAGCGATTGCTCGTCTCCAGGTCTTAGCATTACATTCAAGGGGGATTAAAAAGCCGGTCTATGGCCCGATCTGTTTTCGTTATTACAGCGAGCTATTGCTCGTCTCCAGGTCTTAGCATTTCACTCAAGGGAATTAAAAGAACCCCCTCGTAGACCCGGGTGTTTTCCGTTACCTCGGCGAACAGCACAGGCACATTCACCTTCAGACATAATGTCCCATTTTTCTTTGATGATATATTTCCATACTGTTCCCCATCTTCAAAGATAATTTTCTAGCTAAGATTGCAAATTGAACATAAGAAATAAAATTGCAGGATCTCCTATTTACTTCCAATCAATGTTAACCAAAATATCGACTAGCTCTATTAGATGAACTGCAGTTGGTCTATTCCCCTATTAATATCCCCTTTCATCTCCATTTATGCACTTCAATAATGTCACACTATTAATAATCAAAAGGACCTTGAAGCTTTATAGTGGCCATCTAAAGATGGTTTAATGTCCATAGGAATGAATGAAACCCACTATAAGTAAGGAGGTAATTATCAAAAGAAGGCACCAAACTGGGAAGGCTATATAGCACCATCAAATGTGCGGGATAATCAGAGGCCACTAAATATCACCAAGGATGCCAATACGAGAACAGAAACGCATAAGGCGGAAACCCACCATAAGTCATTGCATGTAGCAAAAGGGGAGCAACACAAAGCGTGAACTAACATGTATCTTAGAGTTCACCCCTGTTACCAACCCAGTATTTACCTAGGTCTTTTTTTCCTAAAATTTAAAACTTATCCAATTAATACCCATTGTTTCGTGTTCTGTCTCGTGTTGATACGTTTAATAGGGTATTAATATCCCCCTTTGTCATGTTCCATTCACTCACACCCCACCCCCTATCATGTCACCCTCCTATTTCTTCACCTTTCTAAAGAATGTAATTTAAGCTTTGTCAATCTTTCTTCAAGGATTGCTTATCAGGCATAGGGTGAATATAAATGAAATCCACTATCACCCATTTTGTATGAAACAGACCCCTCCCCCCAGACACGGTGACTTCAATAGGGGGATTCAGTAGTAATCCAAATATTTAAAAAAAAACAGGCTACACCAGAACTCAAACATTTTTATTTAATTCCTTCTTCACTGCTAGTCCTATGTACGTCTCTCAATCGCTCAAAAAACATGCCCCCCCACACCTTACTGTAGCATATAACAAATCAAAATACTCATTCAGTGTACATATATATGAACTGCATTGAGTAAAGCAGCCTCGCATGTTTTGAAATAGGCCTTCTGCAGTTACTTGTTTTCTGACATCATCCCCATTGCGGTGTGATCCACCAATAAGGCACGTTTCTTTTAAACATGACATTACAAGCGGTTCCGAGGAAGGACCCAACCTCTCATTAGCACATTCCTTAATTTCTCTACTGTTCTGCGCAAGTGACATCACAGGCCATATCATGATGTTTTGCATCTACTCATATCTAGCTCATTGTATCATTGCTCATATTTTTATATTATTCAATTCATCACCCCTACCAAACTAACCTAACCTAAACAAACACATTCTACAGACCCTCCTGTTGTTGTTGTTTAGTGACGTCGCAAAAAGCTGCCTAGAATAGGGATGGAGTATTGTTGGCCATTGGCAAATAGGTGTTAAGGCTCCATTGCGACCTGACTTTTTAAACTGGGTGTGACGTCATAAGATGGCCAATGCGGCCTTTGGCATGGTATTTGCATATGTAGTTGTTTAAATGTTATTATTAATAAATGGCTAGACTATCCATCCCCCCAACCTAACCTAACAAATTACAGGTTTAAGAATATGCATTTTAGTCATCCCACAGCTACAATCATTTCATTATACAGTGATAAATTCCAAACTATAATAGCGACCCATTGTCGTACCGCAATTTAAGCAGAATCGTACGTCTGACAGCATAGCAGGTAAGCTGAACATAAGAATAAAGGTAACTGCAGAAGGCCCATTAGCCCATACGAGGCTGCTTCTATGTATATCCACCCAATCTCATTCATATATATGTCCAACCTATGCTTAAAACAATCAAGGGACTCCACTTCCAATATTAGTTTACAATAATAGTTTATAATAAATAGCTCCCATTCTAGTTTTATACACAACAGCAATTATGAAACCTTATAGCTAGATATCGTATTATAATCTGCAAGTAGTTACCGTACATCTGGCATCTTAGCGGATTAGTAGCTGTGTTCATAGGCTAGTGAACTGTTCTCACATCCATCAAATAGCTATCCAAAGGCAGATTGGACGGTTGGGGAAGTGTGTGATTGGACGGTTGGGGGCGTGCCCGGCTGTGCTGACGTGGCGTTCACGATGGGAGTCCCTCTTCCCCCTGTAGTCCGGGCTCAGTCTGTGGGCCTTGAATTTTCTGTACGGGCTGGGTACCCAGAGATAGCGCTGATGTGTGATGTGCTTTTTGTCTCTGTGATGGATATTTATGGAGTCAAGTTGGTGACAGCCCGTCGGGCGATCGTGAAGTTCACGGAGGTGTTGGCGTATCAGGAATTTCTCCGACGTTACGAGGGGCGGACCATTCCCCTGCTGGATGGTGCGGGCACTGTGACCCTCTCTGATCAAAGTGGTTCCCTCACTTACGTCAGTGTACATGGGGCTCCCCTGGAGTTGCCGGAGGGTCTGTTACTGCAGTACTTCGGTAGGTTTGGCGCCGTAGTTAGTGTGTGGTTGAACGTGGTGTCTTCCAGTCCGCTCAAGGGTGTGAGGACTAATATTCGCACCCTGGGCATGCGGCTCCGGGCTGACATTCCGTCCTCTGTGCGCCTTATGGGTTACAACGTTCAGGTGTTTTACGCCCGCCAGCCTTGGACGTGTTATCGTTGTAGCCTTTTGGGCCATCAGGCTGCTGACTGTTCTGCGCCTGCTGTTGGGCCTGTGAACCTCTTCAGTGAGGAGGATTTTCCGCCGCTTCCTGTGAAGGAGGCTTTGGATGTCGACGTCTCTTCCGCCGCGGATGTGCCCCATGTCAACTGTTGCGCCACCTGTTGCGCCCCCTGTTGTTGTCGCCTCTCCTCCAGAGGTTGTGTCGTCGCCTGGAGTTCGTCCTGCTCTTGCTGGTGTCCCTGGGATTCTTCCACCTGCCTTCTGCTCGAATCCCCCGTCTTCCAGTTCTGCCTCTGCTGTGTCTGGACCGGTACCTGCGCCCTCGCCGTCTGTTCCGGCTGTGCTGGGTGCTGGGGTGGATCCGGCGCTTCCTCCTGTGCCTGATCTGGTGCCCCATGTGGTTGAGGATGCTGCAGTTCTTTGACGTGCATCGGTTCGCCCGGCTTGTGGTACACGTGTCTCTGAGTCAGCCTCCGGGTCTGATGATGTGAAGCCAGAGCCTAAGCATTCCTGGCGTTCATCTGCTGCATGGGCTGACGTTGGCGACTTCAACGATTGTGGATCTTCCGGCCACGGCATGGAAGCTCCGGTTGTGTTACATACTATGGTGGTGGTGGAGGTGCATCTGCCTGAGGATGCCGGTGTCGGGGTTTCGGCCTCCACTTCTGGCCTGATGTCTGCGGATCCTGCTTCGGGTGCTTCGCCTGCGTTGGATGGCTCCGGTTCTTCGTAGGGGGTAGTTCTCCCTGTTGAGGTTCGTGGTGACCTGGTGGTGGTATTGAAACAGGCTGCTCGCTCTGCGGGTTCTGTAGCCCCTTCCTTGTTCCCCGTTTCATCGGCGGTGGTTTCGACACTTCTTCCGTCTCCGGCCGTCTCTTCAGTGTCTCCTGCGGTCTCGGTGGGGGTGTAACCATCTTGTCAACCGTCCCCTGCTCCTGTGCGTACGGTGGCACGGCCGTCTCGGCAGCCCTCATACGCTTCTTCGGTGTCGTCTGCTTCCTCCAAGGGCGGGGTTTGCGCTCCCAGGCCTTGTTATGTGACTTGCGTCAGTGATCTTAAGGATTGGCCGATGCCGCCTGATCTGGAGATTCCTGAGTTTATGCTGGCCCCACGGGCGCAGGGAATTCTCAACCCTACCGACTTGGAAGATTTGATTTGGGAGGATATATAAGTACTATAAGATGAAGTACCCTTGGGATTTGTTCCCTGAGAAATATGCGCCTGCCCCAGCGGTCTATGTTCCTTGCCCATGATTTTTTGTATATTGTGTGTTGTGGTTTGTTTCCATTTGTGTGCATGGTTGTGAGGTGCGGGTAGAGTGTGTGTGTGTGTGTGTGTGTGTGTGTGTGTGTGTGTGTGGGTGGGTGGGGCGGGTTATGTTTCCCGGTTCCTGCGTGCTCCGGTTTGTTTTGGGGAGTTTATTTGTATGCCTTGTGTGTCTGTGTATGGTTCCTGTGCGGTCCAGGGTTTGGTTCAGTGTGTGTGTGTCTGGTTGTGGATGTCATGTTTTTTTTTGTGGTTCTATGTTTTTATGGTGCTGTTTGTGCATTTGTTTGTGTCGTGTTGAGTGCCCTTCAGGCTGTTGGCATGCCCTGGCCTGGGTTTATGCTCTTTGTTATGTTTTGCCATTGTGATTATCCTTTAGTTTGTTCTAAAATTTTATTTCCTTTATTGTTATTATTATTATTATTATTATTATTATTATTATTATTATTATTATTATCGTTTTGTGTTGGTGCCTCTACATCTGTTTTTGGGGTGCTGGTAGGCTTGTTCTGTGTAATTTTGTTACGGTTTTTCATTATTGATTTGTATTCTGCTGTGTTTATGTTACTTATATTGCTTGTTGTGTTTTGTTTGTAATTTTTGTTTTGTTTGAGATTGGCCCTTCAGGCTGGTGTTTCATGATTTTGTTCCTTTGTACTTTTGCAAGTTTGTGCTTTGTACTTTTGTTATTTTGTTCTATGTTGTATTTGGTTTGTTTTTATTGTACTTATAAGCATGCTTGCATGTAAAAATAAAAATAAAATAAAAATAGCTATCCAAATGTCGCACCGCAATTTATGCTATATGAATCCCTAAAATGTATTTAAGAACAAGATTTCAGTAACCCCATTATAAAACACTTGCACATTTACACTCAATATAGCATTTTAAGCACAAAGCATTTCCACACTAAATTCCATTACACACAAAATACAACATTTACACACCAAATATGTCACTTATGCACAAAAATATTATTTACACTCAAAATATACAATTCACACACACAAAAATGTGTCATTTATAGAAAAAATATGTCATTTACATACAAAATATGTCAGTTGCACACAAAAATATACCATTTACACAAATATTGCATGTACACTCAGCGTTTAACATTTACACGAAGTATGGTATTTGCACAAATATAGCAAATTGCTTATACATTTAGACAAACAAAAATGCGTTTTCACTAAAATTACACAATTTCAAAAAATACCCACATATTGGCTCATAAACCAAAATACACTTTCACACTTGCACATGAAGATCTATTTTTTTCTGATAACATATACAGAACTTACACCAATGCACAATTCACACAAAATACAATCGCATCAGTTTCATTTCAGCAAATTAAAAAACACACTGTTCGCACAAAAACGATTGTAAAACATGGACAATTATTACACAAACTGTGTAATTCTTACAAATCATTACACACTTTGCACAATTAGTCATTTATGCCCAAAAATATTATTTACACACAAAATATGTCATTTATAGACAAAATATGTCATTTATAGACAAAATATGTCAGTTTTCTTCTCGAGGTTATCTTGAGATGATTTCGGGGCTTTGTGTCCCCGCGGCCCGGTCCTCAACCAGGCCTTCAACCCTAGGAAGCAGCTCGTGACAGATGACTAACTTCCAGGTACTTATTTACTGCTAAGTAACAGGGGCATCAGGGTGAAAGGAACTCTGCCCATTCTTTCTCGCCGGCACCCGGGATCAAATCCGGGACCACAGGATCACACGTCCAGTGTTCTGTCCGCTCAGCCACTGGCTCCCACATATTTAGTTGCACACAAAAATATACCATTTACACAAATACTGCATGTATAAAGTATAACATTTGCACAAAGTATGGTATTTGCACAACTATAGCAAATTGCTTATACATTTAGACAATCAAAAATGTGCTTTCACTAAAATTACACAATTTCACAAACAATTTTCACAAAATACCCACACATTGTCTCAAACCAAAATATACTTTCACACTTGCACATGAAGATCTATTTTTTTCCGATTACATATACAGAACTTACACAAATACACAATTCGCACAAAAAATACAGTCGCACCAGTTCCACTTCAGTAAATTAAAAAACGTAACTTGTATAAATACACTGTTCGCACAAAACGATTGTAAAACAGACAATTATTTCACAAATTGTGTAATTATTACAAATCATTACACACTTTGCACAATTAATACAAGCAAACTTGCTATATAATTACATAACTTGTGCAATGACAATCAATACACAACAGGTGTAAATACACAATTCGTCAATATACAATCACACATGTGCAATTAATACACAACTTACACAAATATTATGCATCTTTCATAATTATTATTACACAACTTGCATAAATGCAATCAAAATACATGTCCAGCACAAATACATACAATACATAACTAGCCCAAATATGTAAATACGCAACTAGCACAAATGCACGATTCGTACAAATACAATTACAACATATGCACAATTTGCACAAAATATAATCAATACACAATTAACCCAAATATGAACACAACTACTCAATTCCACAAATACACATACAAAGCATGCACAATTAATACATAACTTGCACAAACAATACACAATTTGTAGGAATATACTTAATACATAATTGCAATCATCATACGACTTATGCAAAATACAGAATCTGCACAATTAATATACAACTTGCACAAGTATAATAATTGTGCTATTTGCAGTTACAATCACAACCAACTAGGTAAAACAATACACATTTTGCATTATATTTTTCTAGGTATGTTTTGGTCATCATTTTGTAATATGCCGAGTTTAACCAGCCCCCCAAAAAACAGCGTTGAATGTAATGAAACACCACTTTCTGGGTGAGACCTGGAGGCTCCCCGGAGCTTTACCAGGCTGATATGCTAATGTCAGACTTTGGCATCAGTCATGTGTATGGAGTTCTAGGGCCTACTGGTGACCACGGCCAGAACCTGGCCCCCTCAGAGAGACAAGGGGAGCAATGGCCTATAGAAGCCCCCGTGTGGTTGGAAGCATTCTATGTCTGCCATCGACCGAGTCAAGCATCCAGAAAGGTAAGCATTCCAAAACAAACCCCTATTCTGGTTAAAATTGCTACCAAAAGCCGAACTAGTGGATAGAACTCCCCAACAGAAAACAAGCAAACTAGTATGACGTCACCGCGCCGCTGTGTGCGCAGCTCCCCTCTCCCCGGGAGGGGGAAGGGGGAGCCCCAGACCTCCCACGCCGGCTATCCACCTATCAGTTCTGAGGCTGGATGTCAAAACACGCGAAAAACCGCCGACGGGAGGAAGGGTTGCCAGGGAGCCTCCGAGTCTCACCCAGAAAATGGCGTTTCATTACATTCAACGCTGGTTTTCTGGGGGGGAGCCCCATCGGTTCCCCAGAGCAACCTACCCACAGAGGAAGGTCAAAGGCACGGAACCGGGAGGCGGACACCACGCACCCCCCACGGAAGCGAGACAACCGGCAGCAAACGCCAACCCAAGGCGTCACAGCCTCGAAAGGGCCCAGGAACAACACGAGACAACGAGCAGCAAGGCGACTGTACAAACACCAAAGACCCATGCCCGAATGACAGCAAGGACACGCCACCCAGACGACAGCAAGAGCAGCAAAGCCATGAACGCCACGGGCATGGCGAAAGAACACAGGCAGGTTAGCCGCAAGAACACGGCTGACAACCCGGGACACCGTCACCCGCGAACAGGGAAGAACGGAACCAGATCAACTCAAAACACGCCCCGGACACTGATGCAGTGGCACGCAAATAACAGCGGAGGGCCGCCACTGAACACAAAACACGACACACCCCCGGCCCGACCAACCAAGGACCCCTCCAGAACGCAGCAGCCCCATCCCGTGCCAGAAAAGATGGAGACTGCTGCCACCGAACAACCAAAACGCTAAAACCGAAGGAGCAGAAAAACCCCTGCAGAGAAGCAAGAAGCCCAGCGACCCCCAGAGGCAAATGCCAACAGGAAAAAGAGCCGACGAAAAAACAAACTGGAACCGAAGGGGCACCACCAGTCGAGGAGAAGAAAGAGCACGCTGACCAGAGACCAGGACAGTGCAAGCAGCGCACGAACAGGCCGGAGGTGAAACAACGCACGAGACAGCTTATTAACAGTGCAGAAGTAACACCAAGACCGAAAGCAAGCCGAAGCGGCTTCGCCAGCGCCACACGAAAAAAGGCGACAGTATGTGGCAAGACGACGGCCCCCAACCCCCACCAGAAAAACCAAGCCGACGCTAACAACTGCAGCCACCTAAGAAGGGACAGGAGGAAAAAGAAGGACCGCCAAGAAGAAGTACACAGGTGGGACACCCATCACGAAGCCACCCGACCACCAACCGGAGGCGAGACCGCAAGGCAGAACGTAAGCAGCCCCGACAAGGCCCCTCCGAGCCCAGGAAAAGGCGGAGCCGCGGGAAGATCTCTGGCGCGACCACTGAAGCCCAGGCAGAACAAGGAGATGGAACGTCTGCCGAACAGAAAGCTCACCAATGCAAGCAAGCCCGCCAGATCTGAAACGACGGGTCCGACGTGAGATATCACAAGACCCCAAAACGCCAAACGGCAGGGCAAGCCAGGAAAACTGAAGAAGGCGTAAGGGTTGCCTCCAGAAACAGTACCCGAACCAAGGGGTACGAGCAACTGAAACCGACCAAGACAAATAAGTGCACCATAGGACACACGCTGAAAGAATGCCCAAGAAGCCAAGGAACGCACGCAGAATACCCCTGCGGCAGAGGAGGAAACAAAGAGAATGCACAAGGAAGGGAAGCGGCAGAAACCGATCCCCCCCCCCCCCCCCCGCACAGCAGCAAGTGCAGGCAAAAACTGACCAAAGGAGATGCCAGGAAAGCGACTGGGGAGAGGCAGAACGAAAAAGCTGAAGCACAAACCCCAGGAAACAACCAGGGGTGGACAATCAGGCAGGTGCAGAAACCCCACGCACATGGGAGGGCCAAGCCAGGGACCCAAAGACCACGAAAAATAACAAGCAAACCCCCATATGCAAACCCTTGGCACAAAACAGCAGCAAAGTGCCACACGACAACCGGAACACAGGAACAAGGACACGCCACCGTTAAACACATTACCAATGCACACGTTCAGCAGCAACAGGCACCACCGCAACATGTAAATAGCAACTCGCTTCTGCAAAGGCAGAGAACGGAGCAGGCAGACCCCAGACAGGACCAACGGAGACATGACAGAACCCAGCAGGCCCTGGAACCCGCACACCAGGCGACCGACAGCGGAGAAACCTGCTCGATACCTGCTGGATGGGGTTCTGGGAGTTCATTTACACCCCAAGCCCGGCCCGAGGCCAGGCTAAACTTGTGAGAGGGTGGTCCACCAGGCTGCTGCTTGGAGCGGCCCGCAGGCTCATATACCCACCACAACCAGGATGGGCCGGAACCTCTATTCGAAAACAGGCTAGTGTTCCCTGGAAGTCCACGGATGGACCGGCAATATGGCGTATGCTCACAGGTAGGACTGCTCACAGGTAGGACATGTAACAACCGCACACCTCTGATGGTTACATAGTGTTCCCCGATTGTGCCTATTGCACCACCGCACTCCACTGGTACTATCCCGTAAGTTCCTCCATATAGGCGGGACCTAAGATCCAGAGCTCAAACCCCATAAGCACAGCCAGGAGAGCCCTACCAGGTGAGTACATAACCAGCACCACAACCTACACACCTCATAACACGAAAGAGGTGGGTCCCCTGAATGACTCAAGCATGGATTGGACGTGCACATGAGTGGGACTGGAAGAGTTGAAAAGGGACAGTCACTGGTGTGCGAACGGTCTCAGTCGTACATAAATATACCTAAATAAAGACAGGTATATAAACATCTTCGCATCCAGCGCCCGGTCAAAAGACGCCAGACCGCAGAAACTCACCTGTCGAACGGAGGCATGAACGTGACACGACCCAACAGTGCCCAGAAGTTCCTGGGAGCACCGTCAGGTGAAGAAGCCAGAGCCGGACACGCAGGAGAGTAGAGTAGAGACGAAGGAGGCGGCCCACACCCATGACACAGGGAAAACCTCGGTGTCCTCCCCACAGCTGGAATCCAGGACACCCCCAGAGTAAAGGGGCACATACCGGAGCAAGGGAGAAGAGCGAGAGGAGAAGCACCCGAGAAAAAAGGGCGCAAAACACCAGCACTGAAACACACCACCCAGATCAAAACAAACTCCACAGCGCATGCGGATGACACGCTGGCTGAATAGCACAACCCGCTCTGCAGGAAGGCGCTAACCAGGACTACTGCACTATAAAAGTAGCCAAAAGAGGAAGCAGTAACAACAAAACCGGCCAACTAATCGAAGACAAAAGAGCCCAAAGGGAACCCAACCGGGCCACGAGCAGCCCAACTGGGCTACAAGTAGCCCAATACGGCGACGCGGACTAGGAGCCGACAGACGTTTCAATAATACGGGAAGTAGCGAAAATCTTCCCAAACCCTCGAGAACACAGAAGCAAAGACCCGTCACGAAGGCACACAAAGGCACAGTCACACCCGAGACCAGAAGTCACGCAGAACCCCAAGAATGGGGAAACATGACGAACACACCATCCCAAAAAGGGGCGAGCATCCACCCACAGGACGGAACCAACCGACTCAAAGGCAAAGGAACCGAGCCTGGGGAGGGGCCGACGCCCAACAACATGTACGGCGAGTGGGGAGGAAAAACCCCACTTTGCGTAACCACAAGCCCCACCTAGAGGGGGAGAAAAACCCTCCCACGGGGTCCTACAGGACCAAGGCCCCCAAGTCAGCCCCAGGAACCCACACAACAGACCCCGGGGCCGAGCCGTCCCCCCAAAGCCCCGGCCGTACCAGAAAACCGGGGCAGCAGCGAAAATACTAAGGAAAGGAGCCCACTGGCAGACTCTTACAACACGGCTGGAGGAACAGGCTCAAATGCCCCCCATCCCTACCCTGGAAGGGGAATTCCCCGAGTCTCAAAACCATCAAACCCTGCCCCGAACCCACAGACGGTAAGGAACCGGATGTAGGCAGGAAGGGGGGATCCAGGGGAAAGACAAGGGGGTGTGGAAGGAACCAAAAAAAACCAACACCCCCAAGTCCCAACACACACCAAAAGCCCCGGGGCTCCTGGGTAGCAAACAAACGAGAGCATTGCCACCACCTAGGCTCAAAGTGCTACGCCCCTGCTGCCCGGACCTGCTTAGTCAGCACAACTGGGTAACCGAGCCACAACGAGCAACAAAACTCGGACTCCGGGTCGAAGGTGTCACCGACCCCACAGGCAGCAGAGGGAGGTAAAACAGAGTCACCCTGAGACAAGGGGTGAGAGCAATCCTCAAACTCGCTGGAAGCGAGCGGGGGGACTCTGGGGTCACATCCATCGTAACCGTGCGCCCCCAGGGGATTCCCAGGGTCCCGAGCAATTACTATAAGAGGACTTACGGTCAGGTAATCCCAAGCAGGGTACTGCTAACCGGTGCCCAAAGCTACCAAACAACATTCTAAGCGCTGAACCCCCGGGACGTGTATACTCACGGGGACCTAGCAGGGGGAACCACCAGAAAAAGACTTAGAGCACAAGAGACACAAGGGGCAAGAACGAAGGCAGACCCCCCCACCAGGTAGATAAACAAAAAGAAAAAGAAAACCCCACAAGAGGATTGGGTACCCAAGCGGAACAGTGCCGGCTGCCATGATAGGTGGAGACAAGCTGCACAGTACCCTGCGCCCCATCAGTGCAAAACAGCCCGTTACCCTATGGCGAACAAGGGAGACAGAACACCCGAGCACACAAACAGCGGCCGAAAACAAAGCAGTAAACAGCCTAGCAGGGGCAGAACCCAAGGAACTTGTGGAAGGTGGCCCCAAGGGCAGTACTTACAGGGCACCTAGGCAAGGGAAGCCTAGGCACATGCAGCCCGAGTACTGGAGACTCACTCCCAGCTCACGCACCACCTAGAAGACAGACACCACACTCTAGGTACAGTGCTGAAACAACTACTGGAGCCGGAGCACACAACCGGTGCCTATAGCATCAGCCGAAGAACTGATGGGTGGATAGCCAGCATGGGAGGTCTGAGGCTCCCCCTTCCCCCTCCCGGGGAGGGGGGAGCAGTGCGGTGACGTCATACTAGTTTGCTTGTTTTCTGTTGGGGAGTTCTATCCACTAGTTCGGCTTTTGGTAGCAATTTTCACCAGAATAGGGGTTTGTTTTGGAATGCTTACCTTTCTGGATGCTTGACCCGGTCGATGGCAGACATAGAATGCTTCCAACTACACGGGGGTTTCTATAGGCCATTGCTCCCCTTGCCTCTCTGAGGGGGGCCAGGTTCTGGCCGTGGTCCCCAGTAGACCCTAGAACTCCATACACATGACTGATGCCAAAGTCTGACATTAGCATATCAGCCTGGTAAAGCTCCCGAGAGCCGACGGGCTCCCCCCAGAAAGTCAGAATTTCACATGAATGAATGGTAAGTCTGACATCCTATGGGCTTAATATAAAACACGGTTACCATAAATGTTTCAAACATTATTAGTGCTAAACTATGCATCTAGCATATGTCCATTTTTGTAATGTCTTATTAATACCCCCCTTGTTACATCCTCTTCAATCATGTCACCCATATTTATTTTGACAAACCCTCCAATAGACTTATTGGTTCTAGCCTGAGTTATGTTAGGGACAGGCGAGGTTAGGTGAAGTCAGTAAATTCTATGATAATTTAAGCCAATTTGCTATATCCTATCAAAAATGCAACCAATTAGAACCTAAACTCATATAAATCTATCAAAAATTATACTTATACTATAGAAATTTAACCAAATTCAACCTAGCAAAAGCTATACTGCACTAACTAAATATGGGCATCCCATATCCTGACATACAAGCCTATGTCACCTCTGTCAATATATAAGTTAGATATAGCTCGAACCCCCCAAATGGGTAAATTTACACTATTTTCTGAACATGCTAGTTTATTACCCATAAGATATTTTATATCCTACCATACACAACCTCACCTAACATATCCAAAGCTAGATTTGATTAAAGTTGGCAAAATTTAAGCTAATTTAATTCAAATCCCACCAAATATACCCAAATGTTTTGTATCATAGCACAGCCAATGTCCATTTTTACCTACATTTCCACCTATTACATCCTACCCTACACCACCTGACCTAACCTGACCTAGCATATCCAAAGCTAGATTTGATTAAAGTTGGCAAAATTTATGTTGTCCCACCTAAATTCTACCTAATTTATGACAATTTACACCAAATATAACCCAAATGTTTTGTATCATAGCATAGCCAAAGTCAATTTTACCCCAAGTTTTCACCTAGTCCATCCTACTCTACACCACCTTACCTAACTTAACCTAGCATATCCAATTCTAGATTTGTATAAGAGTTGGTGAAATTTATGCTTACCCACCTAAATTCAACCTAATTTAAGACAATTTCTACCGAATATACCCAATATGTTTTGTACCATAGCACAGCCAAAGCCCATTTACCGTAATTTTTTCACATATTCCAACCTACCCTACTCAACCTTACCTAACCTGACCTAGCAGATTCAAAAGCTAGATTTTAAGAAAGTTGGGGAAGTTAAGCTATCCCCACCAAATTTGAGAATTTCCACCAATTATACCCAAATGTTGTGTATCATAGCGCAGCCAAAGCCCATTTCACCCACATTTTCACCCATGCCATCTAAACTTCCAATGTCCGACATCCAGTCTTGGCACAACATCTCCCATTCGATTTTCCGATTCAATTTCTTTATTATGCACCCCCATACCCATCCCGTGGGCGGTTTAGTAAATGATTACAGAGGCACATAATCGATTCAGGAACTGAACCCTCTAGTTCGTTTAGCTAAGCAAATAATTGTTGACGCTAGCTACACAATTATTAATGTTATATATACATGTACACATTCTCATACATACATGTATATATATATATATATATATATATATATATATATATATATATATATATATATATATATATATATATATATATATATATATATATATATACATATACATATTATATATGTATACATATTATATATGTATACATATATACATACACATACATATCTAATCACCCACACAAATACTCTCCCATTCCCAAGACCATTTCATAGAGATAATGCTGTGCCCGTCTGGTTATTTCCAAATTTTCAGACTAGTTTTCTAGACCTGTTAATGTCTACTTCCAACTTCCATTACACCCTGGATTACAACTAATTTTGGATATTTGGATTTGAACCTAAATGCCTGTGCCTAAACTGCAGGTCTTGAAGCTTTGTTGAATATTGTATCTATTCTTAGAAAAGTGAAGTTTGGATATGAACCTAACCGCACTGTGCTTAACCTGCTTGGATCCGTGTTGAAAATCGTATCCATATTCATAGAAAAGTGATGGTTTGGGATATGAACCTAACTACCCCTCGCCTATTAAACTTGGATTTATGTTCAATATTGCAGCTATATTGTTGGATAAGTTTTTATTTTTCAACCCAACCATCCTGGACCTAACCTCTGATACATGGATCTCGGTTCAATATTACATCATATTCTTAGCCATGTTTTTTTTTCATATCAATACAACTATCCACAACCTAACCTCTATTACCTGGGGGTTAATGGAAAATATGTTAATAATGGGAATTTTCTCTACATCAATTGAACTTAACCTAACCGTAGTCAGAAAGGGTGTCCAAGCCGGCCAGCCCAGCTCCTGGTAACATATCAATACAATTACCATTACCCAATTTTCCTTATCCTAACCCATAACTAGGGGTTTTAGACCCCCCAATACCAAAGGGGCGACCAACAGAGGCGTAATCATCAACAAAAACAATCACCAACACAGACGTAACCACCAACAGAGACGTGTAATCATCAACAGAGACGTGTAATCATCAACAGAGACGTGTAATCACCAACAGAGACGTGTAATCACCAACAGAGACGTGTAATCATCAACAGAGACGTGTAATCATCAACAGAGACGTGTAATCACCAACAGAGACGTGTAATCGTCAACAGAGACGTGTAATCGTCAACAGAGACATGTAATCACCAACAGAGACGTGTAATCATCAACAAAGACGTGTAATCACCAACAGAGACGTATAATCATCATCAGAGACGTGCAATCACCAACAGAGACGTGTAATCACCAACAGAGACGTGTAATCACCAACAGAGACGTGTAATCACCAACAGAGACGTGTAATAAAGAGACGTGTAATCACCAACAGAGACGTGTAATCAAGAGACGTGTAATCATCATCAGAGACGTGTAATCATCAACAGAGACGTGTAATCATCAACAGAGACGTGTAATCATCAGCAGAGACGTGTAATCATCAACAGAGACGTGTAATCATCATCAGAGACGTGTAATCATCAACAGAGACGTGTAATCATCAACAGAGACGTGTAATCGTCAACAGAGACGTGTAATCGTCAACAGAGACGTGTAATCGTCAACAGAGACGTGTAATCGTCAACAGAGACGTGTAATCACCAACAGAGACGTGTAATCGTCAACAGAGACGTGTAATCGTCAACAGAGACGTGTAATCGTCAACAGAGACGTGTAATCACCAACAGAGACGTGTAATCACCAACAGAGACGTGTAATCATCATCAGAGACGTGTAATCAACAGACAATCATTAACAGACGTTAAAGTATATAATAGACATTAGGTGAGACATGGGTGTAAATACCAGTGTGAACATGTGGTTACCAATTTGTGGAACCAATTACCACGTAGCGTGGTGGAGGTGGGGTCCCTTGATTGTTTCAAGCGTGGGTTGGACATGTATATGAGTGGGATTGGTTGGTTATAAATAGAAGCTGCCTCGTATGAGCAAATAGGCCTTCTGCAGTTACCTTTATTCTTGTGTTCTAAAATTTTGCTATTTCTTCGCTTGCTTCTCATACATAGGCCTTCTGCAGTTTATCTAATAGTGCCAGTTGATGTTTGGTTTAACTTGGGCTGGAAGCAAATAGGAGATCCTGTATGGTTCAATACAAAGGCCTTCTGCAATTTCATTTTCTTATGTTCAGTATGTGATCTTAGCTAGAAATAATCTTTTAAAAATGGGAAAAAATATGAAAATGGGTTTAAATAAGCCCATTTTCTGTGATAGCATATTGTGGGAAGATGAAGGAAGTAAGGATGTAATTATCAAAAAGAAGGCACCAAACCGGGAAGGCTATGTAGCACCATCAAATGTGCGGGATAATCTGAGGGCGCTAAATATCACCAAGGATGCCAATGCGAGAACAGAAACACATAAGGCGAACGATATCAAAAGTATCCGAGTCATCAAGAATACTATCGAGAGACAAGCGACCGCGGAGGGCGGTCGGAAAACAAGACACACGCTCGTCCTGGAAGTCAGGACATTCAACAAGGATATGCACGACCGTAAGAGGGACAATGCAATTAGGACAATAAGGAGCAGGGCAGCGCTCCATCAAGTGACCATATATGTATGGCCAATACACAACCTCGCCAGAGTCGTTTCCCATCGCCGATTACGGTGGTAGGAGGACGGCCACGAGGACACACAACTTTTAAGAGAACGTAGTTTGTTACCAGTAACAGACGACCAACAAGCCTGCAACGGGTAAGGATGGAGGAATGGATAACCGGGTAAAAGTCGGAATAAGGAATACCTTTACGAGAGATGGGACAGCTTCCCTGGTGGCAGCATCCGCACGCTCATTTAAAGAGACACCAAAATGGCTGGGAACCCAACAAAACTCAACCGACTTAAATTTACTGTGAACAAGAAACAGCCAATGCTGGATCTTGACAATAACTGGATGAACCAGATTAAAGGACCCGAGAGCCATGAGGGCACTACGAGAGTCAACAACAACCACAAAGGAAGACTGACAACGAGAAAGCAGGAGACGAAGAGCATAGAGAATAGCAGCAAAGCTCTGCTGTGAAGATGTTAGTCTCCGGAGGTAAGCGACACATATAAGTGTGATCAGGAAAAACAACAGAGTAGCCAACACCGTCCGCAGATTTAGACCCATCGGTGAAGACGGAAACAGAGTGGGAGTGAGAAGAAAAGTGCTCAAGGAAAAGGCATTTTAGAACCGTAGGAGGAGTAAAAGCTTTAGGGATGCGGGTCAAGGATGTACAAAACTGCGGAAGGGGGACTCTCCACGGGGGCAAAGAAGGAACAACACGAGGAGAAATATTAGAAATACGAATGGAAAAAGAATCCTGTAAGCGAGACAACCGGACAGAAAGAGGGAGGTGGTGAAGAGGAACAGGAACCGCAGGAGGGGTAAAAGTTAAAGCACGACAGAGGCGAGAGGAAGGATGTTGCAAGGACCGCGCAAGATAGCGAAGACAATAGCGATCACGGCGGTCCTGGAGAGACAGGAAGCCAGTGTCAACATACAGTGGGAAGATGAAGGATGACGTCATTTCACATTAGGGATGGCGGAAGGCAGCCCTTTAATCCCTATGATATAATATCGAAAATGGGAATATATATGAAAATGGGGTTAAATACACTATCACAGAAAACGGAGTTATTGAGGGAAGATGAAGACTGGCTGGCTGATGACGTCACTGACCATTAGGGATGACTGTGTTACCGAGGTGAACCCATTTAGGGATGACTGGAGGCGATCATTTAATCTCTCTGGCGTGTAATAGTAGGGACCAGAAGGGAGCTTTTTAATTCCCCTTTGCAAAATTATGTATGATACGAACAAAATGAAAATGGGCTAGAGCCAGCCGTCGAAAAAAATAGAATACACCCCATGTGTTACAACCAACCCCTAAAACTTCATAACTTCCACTATTGTGGTCGTGGTGATGCTAATAGTCGTGGTGATGGTTGCGGTCATAGTGGTGGTGCTGGTGGTGGTGGTGACCGCGGCTGAATCAACAAGGATGGTGGTGGTGAGGGCAGTAGCAGTGATGACCGAGGTTGAGATTAGGGATAGTATCACCTGCGGCAGCAATGTTGTATAACTCTAAATACATAAGAATGTCTGTGTGTGTGTATGTGTGTGTCCACGGTTGGAGGGCAGGCGCTTGGGACCAACTTTGCAGGACCGGTCTGGGGGTACAGGACGGACATAAGCTGGTCGGGTCGCCAGAATTCAAGACGGAACAGAGTGTCAGGGTCACACGCTGACCCCTATGAATGATTTTGGCACTGTTCGCTAGATATATTTGGCTACACATTTAAAAAAAAAAAACTTTAAAATAACTTTTAATGTAGTTATATGAAAATATGAAAAATTAAGCACTGCTCTTTGAAAAATTTGTAGACAATTTTTAATCGTCGTACTGTGCCTGTAGTAGCATAAAACAGACGATCCTCCCAAAGCTTTAAAAGGCTTTCTTCAGCCCTGCCTCTTTCTCAAAGCCAATGGGAAACTGTTTTGTTAATATTTCGCACCGCTAGGCTAGTCCCACTGGTGGACATACGCCTTTGGAAAACTATTATACCATTTGTATAAGAGACAGAATGAGACAGACTACGAGACAGCCAGAGACAGACATACGGGTAAAGACAGTGTTACGGTAATTTCCTGCTTGTAGATTACCGTACAGTAGGATCCTGCCTGTACCTTTACCGCCTACTCACCAACGTATCTGCATGCTCCAACATCAAGATTCGACATCAAGGACAACAACAATACACGCCAAAATGTATCATCTAGACACAACCCCCTTCCCCCAACAGTACCCCGAGACACCTGCACCTGCTGCCTCGCCGGCTGACCAGACGCCACCACCAAACTACCGCTCCGGTCGTTATATCTCACTGGGTTTAGTCTCCAACTCCAGTATACGCGCCAAATATGACGTCACGCCCCGTATATAAGGGCTTGCCGGCGACCAGAGCGTCACATTACCCTTCGAGTGCTCATAGCTGTAGCATTTACCCTCGCCTCTGGGTGACGGTAGATGCACATAGAACTTTTGTATAAAGTATTGCCTTCACCTTTGTTATTAACGTTAATTTCACATGTATATATTTCTCTTTTGTGTGTAAGTCAAGTGGGTAAGGCGTTTTGTTTTCATTAATTGTTACTTATCATTTTGTGTAAAATTAAAATATTTTTTTTGTTATATTAAATGTTTGAAATGTTTATTCTCTGGTTTTTATCGGCAGCTCTCACACCGTAGAGGTATCAAGCCGTTTTTTTTTACTTAGTTTTCTCTTTTTTTTTTATTAATGTGCGATTGGCACAAGACCTGCCAGAATAGTTACTGCTCTATACCAGATTCTCGTCACAAGAGATAAGCTTGCTGAGAGACTTGGCCAACACGGGCAGACACAGAAGTAGAAAGACAGAAACAGAAAAAAACAGAGGCGCGCACACAAGGAGAGAAAAGAGGGAGAGAGAGAGGGGAAGACAGGTGGAGATACGTGAGAGGGAGAGAAGGTGGAGAGGGGCAAGAGGTGTGAAAGGGGAAGAGGAGGAATGTTCTGGGGGGGGGGGGAGAAATGCGTATAGAGGCGCAATTACATGCACGAGATGAGACATTTGAGGAGAAAGGGGGGAGCAGGGAAGAAAGATTAGTGTGGGAAGCTGGATGGAGAGAGAGACCCGGGTGCAGCCGGATCTTCCCTTCCCTACCAAGCCTATAAAAGAGTACACATAAATAACCATTCCCATACCACGTGAGAGAAGCTAATCTCAACAACAAACACCAATCTTTTCCTCCCATTTCCATTAAACTCAACTATTGAAACTATTCAATAATCCATCAGCAGTGTACTCGTCACTTGTCTGCCCGCCCCCAGGAGCTGGGCTGGCCGGCTAGGACACCCTGGTGGCTGTCTGCCCGCTCCCAGGAACTCGGCTGGCCGGCTAGGACACCCTCATGGCTGTCTGCCCGCTCCCAGGAACTGGGCTGGCCGGCTAGGACACCCTCGTGGCTGTCTGCCCGCTCCCAGCAGCTGGGCTGGCCGGCTAGGACACCCTCGTGGCTGTCTGTCCGCTCCCAGCAGCTGGGCTGGCCGGCTATAGGACACCCTCGTGGGTGTCTGCCCACCCCCTCCACCCCTTCAGGACATACAGTATAATATTCCAACTTGTGACATACACCATTACATGTCTGGGCATACCAGCTCACAAAGTCATACGCAATAACAATATAACTATAGCGTATGATACATATCATAGCAACTAATATCGTTAACAATTAGTGGTAGCGTTACCGTTGGACAAATTACAATTTACACATATCGACACAATATATTATCAAGGGCTCATATTGTCCGTCACGCAGACTTGCTGGAGTGGTGGAGGTCCACAGCGGACCTTGCTGGAGTGGTGGAGGTCCACAGCGGACCTTGCTGGAGTGGTGGAGGTCCACAGCGGACCTTGCTGGAGTGGTGGAGGTCCACAGCTGACCTTACTGTCATCACAGTGTTCTCCTCCACTGCTACACACCTGACGGTGTCCTCTACACACAGTCCAGCAGGTGTTGTCTTGGAATATAATAAACATCTCGCCCTTTCCTGCCACCTACAATATTTTGGTATTTATTAAAGTAATGAGATATGTCTTAATATTTTGATATCTTTCCGTATACTACTCACATGAGAATAATGAAATATCACACCCGCATACAACTACACACCCACCTTCCCGTGTTGGGATTGGGGGGATGTGTAGGGCGGCGCTGGGGGCTCGGTTTCTGGCTCCGCAACAGCGGGAATTCTTGTTTCGGCTCTTGCATTTGTCGTTGGCGACTAATGCACGGTTGTGCATGCTGGGTTTGCGTGCCTCTGATGCGTGTGTGGGCTTGTGGTCTCCCTGAGACACAGTTGCATGTCTTTTATTTTTGCGGGTGGTTGCAGGGTTTGCTTGATTGGTTTCGGGACGTGTTGGTTGGGGTTTGTGGACCTGGGTATCGGGGTGACCTTTTGAGCTTTTTGTTTTTGTACTTTCCGCTGAGGTCGCGCCGTGTTCGAAACACGCTTTGTCTTCTTGTTGCTGACTTTGTGTATTGTGTGGGGTTGCTAGGCTTTTGGGGTTTTTGAGGGGTCGTTTGCGGTTCACGTGGTGGTGGGTGCAGCGTGCGTTTCCGAGCGAGTTTCGTGGTTGGTTCACGGGTGGGTATGTGCGTGGGGTTGCTTTTGGGTGAGTGGTCTTCTGTTTTCATCCTAGATCCCCGGGCCTCCTCGGGGGGGGGGGGGGGTTGTGCTGGGTGTGTGTGTGGTTACTCCTGTGGTTGTGTGTTCGGTTTGGTGTGTGGGGTTGTGTGTGAGTGTGGGTTTGCTTCTGTGTTGGCTCCTGCGTGGGCCGTTGCTTGTGCCATGTGTGGGTTGATTGCGGCTGTTTTGTTACTCATTTTGTTGGTTTGATTGCTGTTCTTCCTGGAAGTGTGTTTGTTTAGGGTACATGTATCTCGGTGTTTCATTGTTCGCCCTGGATTCTTTCTTGGGGTGGTCATATAGTAGTGCCTGGGCCTTGGCCATGGTTTGTTTTTATGTTCCTTATATGATTTGTGTGCGATGTGATTATGCTTTGTGTTATTTCTGTACTTGTGTGCATTTTGTGTATATATGTGTGTCTGGTTTATTCTTTGTATGTTTGTTGTGTCTTTCCATGTCCGTATGCGTCCGTTTGTTGTATGTCCATTATTATGTTTAATTTTGTATTCGGACTTATGTCCCTGGAGTTTCTGGGGTCTTGTTATGCAATGTTCTCTTTTATGCCTGTTTATGATTATGTTTTTGTTGTTATATTCTTGTTCTTTGGTTCATGTCATGTATATTGTGCTATACTTTGTATATTTCTTTTATCAAAATAAAAATAAAAACTACACACCCACCAACCCCTGCCTGGTAAGGGGGTAGGGTAGCTGAGTGGACAGTGCGCAGGACTTAATTCTGTGGTCGGGTGGAACACTATAATGGTGTTTAGATGTGTTTTATTTAATATTTTACATAGAACATGAGTCAGCCAGACAGGATTTTGAGAGGCGCCAGGTTGTCTGACTCTAGCAATTAAAGTCACACCCCCTAGAGTGTTAATGACCACAAGTTGACCATGGGTCAGGTCGTGTGAATTGACCTTGCTACTGCTAAGCAGGTCGTGTGAATTGACTTTCTGCTAAGCGGATAATTGCAGAAGCAAGGTCAATTCACACGCCCTGACCCATGGTCAATTTGTGGTCATTAACACTCTAGGGGTGTGACTTTTTAATTGCTAGAGCCAGACATCTTGGCGCCTCTCAAAATCCTGTCTGGCTGACTCATGTTCTATGTAAAATATTAAATAAAACACATTTATGTTACACGGATTCGATTCCCGGTCCAGGCACAAACAAATGGGCAAAGTTTCTTTCACCCTGAATGCCCCAGTTACCTAGCAGTAAAATAGATACCTGGGAGTTAGACAGCTGTTACGGAGCTGCTTCTTGGGGAGGGGGTGTGTGGAAGAGAAAAAAAATAGTAACAGTTGATTGACAGTTGAGAAGCGGGCCAAAAGAGCAAAGCTCAACTCCCGCAAGCACAACTAGGTGAATACACACACACACACACACACACAAGTAATGTGTTTACTGATGTATGCTAATGGCTTGTTGACAAACTCAGTACCGTGGGTGGCGGCGGCAGGGATCGTTAACTAAAATCAAAATGGCGGAAAAGTTTAAGCGATCCATTCCTTCTCCCGACCAGTAAAAACACATTTTATAAAACCATTATTTTCCATATAAATATGTGAAATAATTTTAGAGAACAAAACTTTTCAACTATTGCTCAAACAATTCTGCCATTAACACCGGAACGCTGGCTTAAATATCAACAACAAAGCCAGCATTACTTTGGTAAACGCTTGAAATACAATTCCCAGACAATTTCAGCATTAATTAAATAAGATGTTCAGAAGGAATAAAATGTTCTCTGGTGTTCTAAATCCGTCCCAATTAGCCATGTCAAGAGGAAACCACCAGCTGGGCTTTCCTGCCTGCGGTTTAATCAATACCTGAAAATACAAATCATGGGCTTACAATTGGGCGGGCGTGTTCGGGCCGCGGGCGGGCGTGTTCGGGCCGCGGGCGGGAGTGTTCGGGCCGCGGGCGTGCTTGAGCCGAGCTGATGCATAAACTGACTAACTCTCACATTTCAGCACTTAC
>NC_091192.1:6158553-6188553 GCF_040958095.1 Procambarus clarkii
CTGATAATACCTCTAATTTGTAGTTGAGTCTTGGGTATGAAGTATTCAATATGGTCTCCTTCAGCAGCCAGCACATCTGCTCGTTCATTCCCACATATTCCAACATGGGAGGGGATCCACAGAAACTTGATGACTCTTCCCTGATTGGTAAGTACTCTCACAGGTCTCTTAATTTCAGCGACTATTGCAAGATTTTCTGCCTTTTTTACTTAGGCTTTGAAGTGCTGCTTTTGAATCGGTGCAAATCACTGCACCATTAGTGTTCCGTTCAAGAAACCTTAACGCCATAACAATGGCAGTTAGCTCTGCTTGCGTTGAAGAGGCATAGTTATCAATACGTGCTTTTTCTTCATTTCTGCGTTGGAAAGTATTATCCTTGATTACCGTGTATGCCGCACCAGCCCTGCCATTGATAGGATTAGATGACCCGTCAGTGTAGATTTGATCTAGTTCATCTCTGGCTTCTTTATAAATTTCCTCGAGATACTTGTGCCTCATTTATTGTGGTATCATGTTGGATTTTTTCATTGCCATTTCATTGATGATGATCTTGCATGAGTCATCCTCCCAGGGAGGTAACCTCTCTACAGGCAGGAGCTCACGGGCTTGCTCAAGCAGGTGAAGCTCTTCAAGGTAGCAGACTGCTCTGTGATGCCATTTTTTGCTTCTCCTGTTTCCCCCTGAAAGTAGCACAGAGCTCAGTTTTTTCTTGGCAATTTCATTGTAATGGGGATCTCTGGCTATCCTAATTGCAAGCTTAACATTCAGCTCCTGAATTCTGCTTTTAACACTGGGAAGGGACAATTCCTCTCATAGATTAGACGTTTTGGCAGTTCTTGGGACTCCAAGAATGATTGTCATGGCTTCATTTTGAATGCTTTCAAGCCTTTTCATATCGCTTTGGGAGTAGGTGCACAGAACTGGTGTGGCATAGTCTATGACGGAGCGCACATAGGCTGTGTACATCATTTTATGCACGGCAATAGAGGCTCCATGTCCATTCCAGGTCATAGCTTTCAGTGCCCTGAGTCGACTTTTGCATGTTCTTATGAGTTGATTGAGCTCCTCTTTCTTTCCCTTGTTAGAGCCGACAGTGACGCCAAGGTACCGATAGTGGTCAACCCATTCAAGTGTTACACCATTAATTTGCAGTTCTTCATTTGCTCTCCGCTTGTGATGGGAGTATGCCTTCGTCTTGTTTGTGGAGAGAGTGAAACCGAGGATGGTTTCATTGCAAAATTTCTTTAGGAGTGCATTTATCGTTTGGTGACTACGTTCAAGAGAACCCTGTGAAGCAGGATGATAGGGGCTGGACAATACCTGAGTGATGATGAATTCTTCCAGTGTCTTTTTGAAGAGATCACTGGTGAAGTTGGTGCCACAGTCACTTTGAATCTCCCGAGGAAATCAGTATTGGGTAAAGATCTTCAATATTTGTTTCACCACCGTAGTAGCCGTAATGTTCTTTACAGGAACTGCTATGGGGAATCTGGTGGTTGGACACAGGATGGTTAGTATATAAGCGTTGCCAGAACTGGTCCGGGGTAATGGACCAAAACAGTCTATGATGAGTTTGTGGAGAGGTTCTGCAGGCACCGGGATAGGAATTAAAGGAGCCTTGGGAATCGGGATGTTAGGTTTCCCTGCCATCTGACATGTATGACACTGTTGTACGTAACTTTTGACATCTTCAACCATACCTGGCCAGTAGTAGTCTTGTCTGATTCCGTGATAGGTTTTATTAAAACCATAGTGAGAAAGCGCTCCATGGGCCAGGTGTTGAATATCGGGCCGTAGGCTGGTGGGAACTACTAGTTGGTCTATATTAGTCCAATCGTCATCCTCCGTCAGCTTACTGGGTCTGTACCTTCGGTAGAGCAATTGATTCTCTAGGAAGAACCCAGGGATACTGTCAGGTTGAGTCTCAGCCTGGAAGAATAATGGTGTTAATGAAGGATCCTCCCTCTGAATCTTACGGAACTCCAACATAGTATGATTTGGTGGTAGATTCTGATGGTCTTGAGGGACAGCGGTAGCAGTAGAGTCAGCTGGTTGAGGGCGTGCAGCTTGCGCACGGGTGGTCACCAAACCTTGAGGAGAGACTTCATCACT
The DNA here is from genome assembly GCF_040958095.1 of Procambarus clarkii. Classification (NCBI taxonomy): domain Eukaryota; kingdom Metazoa; phylum Arthropoda; class Malacostraca; order Decapoda; family Cambaridae; genus Procambarus; species Procambarus clarkii. The sequence continues at coordinate 6,160,666 of NC_091192.1, forward strand.
TTCTTGGACCTCTGCTGGAACATACTTTAAGATGGGGTTGTCCACTACAGAGTCACATACCTGGGGTTTGTCCATGATGATCAGGTTGGAAGGTTGCAGATCTTCGGCCAAGTCATTGCCCAGAAGTTGCACTCCAGACATGGGAAAAGGCTTTTCCCTGATGGCGACTTGGACTTCACTGGTCAAAAAAGGACAATCCAGGTGGACTCTGGCGAGTGGATACGGAGTGGTAGCAGTGAGGTCAGTGATAATGACGGTTTCCCCGGTGTAGGTGATGTCAGGCCCAGCCGATTTCAATATTATTGACTGAAGAGCCGCTGTGTCCCTCAAGATCTTCAATTTGAAGCGTTCCTACGAATCTGTGCTGTTGGCAGAGACAGTTCCAGGATACAAGTGTTTGCTGAAGAGAGAAAGATCATTAATAGGAACACCAACATTCATCACAAGCTTACCGGACTTAGGAGGAGTCGGTTTGGATTTAGGAGTTTCACTATAGCCTTTGTATTGGGCTTTCCCACATTTATCTATGGTATGTCCATAGAGCTTGCAATACTTACAATACAATTGAGAGCTCACCTGATCGGTACTCACTTTGCCATAACTAGACCAAGACTTCTTACTGGAAGGTGAGTCAGGTGTTAGCCGATGTATAAGACTGTAGGTGTCAGCCGACTTCGCACATCTGATGTAGTCGGTTTCTTCTTTGCCTGCTAAATATAAACGGATGGAAAGGGGAGCACGTCTAAAGAATTCCTCGACTAGAATGAGGTTGACGAGTTCTGAAAATGTAGAGACATGTGCTGCTTCCAGCCATTTCATGAAATATCTTTTCTTAATATTGGCAAAGTCTAAAAAGGTGATGGTACTTGCCTTTAGATAATCACGGAATTTTCGTCAGTAGCTTTCGGTGGAGAGAAGGTAGGCGTCTAAAACTGCTTGCTTCAGGGTCTAGTAGTCATTCTCAGATGCTAAGGTACTGAGAGTAATCGCAGCTCTACTTGTGAGATGCACTCTGAGAAGGGTAGACCATTGATCTTCAGGCCAGCTAAGTTTATTAGCTAGGGCCTCAAAAGTAGTAAAAAACACATCTATCTCTGTTTCAACGAATGGTGGCATTAACTTACTTGCCTGGGAGACATTGAAGCTTACTGGGAGACTAGCTGTAGCTTGTTGTAGCTTGTAGACTAGCTGTAGCTACATACCACAAGCTTGTAGCTTGTGGTATGTAGTTTCTAAGGTGAGTTCTTGTCGACGATATTCTAAAACACTCTCAGCTTGCTGTTTATCGTGCTCACGTTGTATCTCCAGGTCACGTTTTTTGTTTCAAGCTGTACCACCACACACTCACATTGTATGGCAACCTCCAGTTCCTGTTCTTCTTTTTTTAGGGCAGCCTCTCATTCCCGTTCTTCTTTCTTTAGGGCAGCCTCGCGTTCCTGTTCTTCTTTCTTCAAGGCAGCCTCACGTTCCTGTTCTTCTTTCTTCAGGCCAGCCTCTTCTTTCTTTATCTGGAGAGCTTCTTTTTGTTGTTCACGCTCTACTTTCGCTAGTTCGAGCTTTAATTTAATAGCTGCCAGAGCATGTCGATCTGCAATAGAATAGTTCGTGAGCATCAGAGTCTATAATTCCTTCATCTAAGAGGTGGTCCAAGATAATATTGTGCAAGTCACTTTTGTTGGCTCCATGAGGAACATCTAGTTGATACTCGTGTGCTAGAGTTTGTAATTCGGTCCTCTTGACACGAATTAAGTTCCCTACTTCACTGGCTGGATCACTACGAAATGCTGGGAGACGAAACATGTTGAGATAGCAAAGAAATGTACAACGAATATACCTGTGATATTATAAGTGCCAGTAACAGGATGACGTGGTAACTGGTAACTGTCCTGTGGAAATTTAATCGTTAACAATTAACGTTAATATTAGATGGTAAATGATTAGTCAATCAAAATCGCAGGAAATCTTGTACCCGGTACTCAATATAAGAGAATAAGGGCAAGAAAATCCTGCTAAATAAATTAAACCGATAGTTTCTAAAACAACTGAAACTTTAATTGTTTCAAAAGTGAAAGGGTAGTCCAAGAATGTAGGGATACCTTGCCGGGTCTCTATAGAACAGAAGCAAGGGGTTTCCTACTTAATTATATGATACTTACAGAATTAGCGTTCTTTGTGCTCTGAAAAAAGAAAGCTAATTCCTACCTGAATAAATATCATCATCTCTGACCGACTTCTAGGGGTGCGAGTGTCAACTGGTGACGAGAACTGCTGTTGAGGTCCCAACTCAACAGCATAGTCAGTGCTAGAGGAACTATGGCCCTCTGTATCCTTCTTTGGTCGGAATGCAGAAGATAGGGTGCGTGGCCCAAAGACAAATTAAAGTACCAGGGTACCAAAATGATAATCTGTCTGAATTTGAGAAATATCCTAGGGACGAAAAAGGTGGAATACACGAGTAATAACACTGAGGGATGGACGACCAATTAAGAGAATGACTGAGGCCTCCAGTCACCACGTAATCCACAGTTATCCAACACTCACAATATGTTACCCTCGGAATGCACAAAATACACAGCACCATATAAATATTAAAAGTTGGGAAAATATTAAAAAGCAACTGTATCAAAGCCAAGTACGCTTACCACAAATTGATGTTCTAGTACTAGTACCTGAGTGAGGCTCCTAGGACAGGCCCCAATTAAATGTGATGGAAAAAAAGAAGTTTAGGTGTTCGCCAGTCCTCCTAATGGCTGGTGTCAATGCCAATCACATTTACAAAAAAAAAAGTTGACTGCTTGGCTGTTGCCTTCTGTGGTAAAATAAGGGAAAACACGCAAAAAAAATAGTATGAACAATGAAACTTTAATTTAACTTGAAAACAAATATGAACAAAGATAATCCATTGGCTATGTACAGTGCAAACAAACAAGATTATAAAGTCAAAAAATAACATAAAATAAAACAGTGGTGACGTTACTCTAAAATAAATAAAGACAAGACATGAATTAACAGGTGCTGAGAATAAAGAGCTGGCTGAGAACATCCACTAATAAACAGAGCGTATATCAGATGGTTGTATCAACTTTGAGAGCACAGAATATTCTAAATCCAATGGCTTGTACATGCTCAGTCATCAGCTATGTAGATGGCGCTGAAGTGCAGAGGTGCAGACGTGCAGATGTCGATTCACCAATCAGAAGTGTACTGGCTGGAAGTGGTGGTTTGGTGATCGAAGAAGGTGGAGAGCGAGTGTCTGATACATATGCGCTTGGCAGAAACATATTTTACTCAATACGTACTACACTTGCTTGTAGTATCTAGATGTTCTAGATGTACTGAAGTAACATGACGATAAGAAAGAGCAGGCCAAATCTCTCTTGAAGGAGATTATCGTAACAATATATATATATATATATATATTGCTACCTGCTACCTGGAAAGACTGCTACCAAAATATACAAATATATATATATATATATATATATATATATATATATATATATATATATATATATATATATTTGTATATTTTGGTAGCAGTCTTTCCTGTAGACATATATTATTAAATATGACCGAAAAAGTAAGATTAATAATTCTAACACGAATTTTCTCAATCTTTCGTACATTACGCTTCACTGTTGGAAGTAAATCAAAAATCACTTCTCCAAAATTCATTTTTATTTCTAGTCTGACGCGACACGGGCGCGTTTCGTAAAACTTATTACATTTTCAAAGACTTCACAAATACACAACTGATTAGAACTTATGTATCTCTGATTTTATATCTACATTTGAGTGAGGTGGGAGGGGTGATGTGGCATTAACACAAGACAGAACAAGAGGGGATATTAATAGGGTATTAAAAGTATCAACACAAGACAGAACAGAAACAATGGGTATTGAATAGAAGTGTTTGTAGAAAGCCTATTGGTCCATATTTCTTGATGCTTCTATATTGGAGCGGAGTCTTGAGGTGGGTAGAATATAGTTGTGCAATAATTGGCTGTTGATTGCTGGTGTTGACTTCTTGATGTGTAGTGCCTCGCAAACGTCAAGCCGCCTGCTATCGCTGTATCTATCGATGATTTCTGTGTTGTTTACTAGGATTTCTCTGGCGATGGTTTGGTTATGGATTGAGAAAATTCGTGTTAGAATTATTAATCTTACTTTTTCGGTCATATTTAATAATATATATTTATATATATATATATATATATATATATATATATATATATATATATATATATATATATATATATATATATATATATATATATATATATATGTCGTACCTAGTAGCCAGAATGCACTTCTCGGCCTACTATGCAAGGCCCGATTTGCCTAATAAGCCAAGTTTTCATGAATTAATTGTTTTTCAAATACCTAACCTACCTAACCTAACCTAACCTAACTTTTTCGGCTACCTAACCTATATATATATACATATTAGTATATTTTGGTAGCAGTCTTTCCTGTAGACATATATTATTAAATATGACCGAAAAAGTAAGATTAATAATTCTAACACGAATTTTCTCAATCTTTCGTACATTTCTTTTCACTGTTGGAGGTAAATCAAAAATCAATTCTCCAAAATTCATTTTTATTTCTAGTCTGACGCGACACGAGCGCGTTTCGTAAAACTTATTACATTTTCAAAGACTTTAGTTCACAAATACACAACTGAATAGAACTTACGCATCTCCGATTTTATATCTACATTTGAGTGAGGTGGAAGGGGTGATGTGGCATTAACACAAGACAGAACAAGATGTGGTATTAATAGGGTATTAATTTCATCAACACAAGACAGAACAAGAGTATTAATAGGGTATTAATTTCATCAACACAAGACAGAACACGAAACAATGGATATTGAATAGAAGTGTTTGTAGAAAGCCTATTGGTCCATATTTCTTGATGCTTCTATATTGGAGCGGAGTCTTGAGGTGGGTAGAATATAGTTGTGCAATAATTGGCTGTTGATTGCTGGTGTTGACTTCTTGATGTGTAGTGCCTCGCAAACGTCAAGCCGCCTGCTGTCGCTGTATCTATCAATGATTTCTGTGTTGTTTACTAGGATTTCTCTGGCGATGGTTTGGTTGTGGGAAGAGATTATATGTTCCTTAATGGAGCCCTGTTGCTTATGCATCGTTAAACGCCTAGAAAGAGATGTTGTTGTCTTGCCTATATACTGGGTTTTTTGGAGCTTACAGTCCCCAAGAGGGCATTTGAAGGCATAGACGACGTTAGTCTCTTTTAAAGCGTCCTGTTTTGTGTCGGGAGAGTTTCTCATGAGTAGGCTGGCCGTTTTTCTGGTTTTATAGTAAATCGTCAGTTGTATCCTCTGATTTTTGTCTGTAGGGATAACGTTTCTATTAACAATATCTTTCAGGACCCTTTCCTCCGTTTTATGAGCTGTGGAAAAGAAGTTCCTGTAATATAGTCTAATAGGGGGTATAGGTGTTGTGTTAGTTGTCTCTTCAGAGGTTGCATGGCTTTTCACTTTCCTTCTTATGATGTCTTCGACGAAACCATTGGAGAAGCCGTTATTGACTAGGGTAAGGCAGGTCCTAGTCAATAACGGCCTCGGTGATAGCCGAGGCTATTTGAACCACCCCACCGCCGGCACTCGGATAGTAATCTTGGGCATAGCATTTTCCAAATCACCTCATTCTTTGGGGCACACGTGAGGAACACAAATGCGAACAAGCCCGAATGGTCCCCAGGACAATATGCAACTGAAAACTCACACCCCAGTAGTGACTCGAACCCATACTCCCAGAAGCAACGCAACTGGTATGTACAAGACGCCTTAATCCACTTGACCATCATGACCAGCCGGCGGTGGGGTGGTTCAAATAGCCTCGGCTATCACCTCATTTTGTCCGGTCGTGATGGTCAAGTGGATTAAGGCGTCTTGTACATACCAGTTGCGTTGCTTCTGGGAGAATGGGTTCGAGTCACTTCTGGGGTGTGAGTTTTCAGTTGCATATTGTCCTGGGACCATTCAGGCTTGTTCGCATATATAATATATATATATATATATATATATATATATATATATATATAATATATATATATATATATATATATATATATATATATATATCGAAAGGAACCTAACCTATTTATATATATATATATATATATATATTATATATATATTATATATATATATATATTATATATATATATTATATATATATAATATTATATATATATATATATATATATATATATAATATATATATATATATTATATATATATATTATATATATCGAAAGGAAAAGGGAGAATCGAAGCGAATTTTGGTTGTGGGAGATTCCCAGGTGAGGTATTTAGACAGAACGTTTTGTGCCAGAGACAGGGGGAACAGATTAAGGGTTTGCTATCCGGGAGCTGGAATTGTTGATATTGTTGGAAACATGAATGATATTATGACGGGAAATGGAAACAAACCCATTATTTGTATTAGTGCAGGGGGTAATGATGTTGGACGAGTTAGAAGTGAGGAACTAATACAGAGATTCAGGACAGATGTTGAATTAGTTAGGAGCAAGGGAGTAATCCTAATCATATGTGGCATTCTTCCAAGAAAGGGAGTGGGAAATGAATGGATGTCAAGGGCACTTGGTGTCAATTGCCGGCTGGAAAGATATTGCAAATCAAATGCAATATCTTTCATAGGCAACTGGGAACACTTCTATGGAAGAAATGAAATGTATGCTCGTGATGGGGTGCATCTATCGAGAGCTGGGGTTGTTGCTGTTGCGAACTCGTTGGAAGAAGTGGTTAGAGGTGTTTTGGGTTTAAACTGTTAATAGATAGAGGTATGGGAATTGATTTGGAGGAAGGAGATAAAAAAGTATGTTTGTGGAAGAAAGGAATTGGCAAAATGATCAGGGAAAGAGAAGGGCCTCAAAATAACAATTCACTTAGGGTATATTACACTAACAGTAGAAGTCTAAGAAATAAAATTAACGAATTAAATGCTCTTGTCTGCACAGAAAAAATAGATATTATTGCACTTACCGAAACGTGGATGAATGTAGAAAATAGAGAACTATTAGCTGAATATCAAATAAATGGATTTAAACTATGTCACACAGATTAGAAATTATATTAGACGAGGAGGGGGAGTAGCCATATATGTTAGGGACAATTTGAAATGTAGTCTCAAAGAGGGAATCAAAACTGAGCCACACACAGAAACTATTTGGATAGAATTATACGAAAAAGCAAATAATATTATAATAGGAGTTATATATAGGCCACCAAATTTAGACAGAATGGAAGCAAAGCATCTATGGGATGAAATATCTAGGGCATCTAGATCTAACAGTATTTACGTCATGGGTGACTTTAATTTTAGTGGAATAAACTGGTTGAACAAAACAGGGAATAGTGAAGCAGAAGATTTTCTAGAATTAATTGACGATTGCTTTCTTACGCAACACATTAAGGAACCAAAACGCGAAAATAATATTTTAGAATTAGTGTTAACTAACAGGGAAACACAAATTAAAGACATCGAAATAGGGAGTGAGCTAGGGAACAGTGATCACAAAGAAATCAGATTTAGCATAGAATGGAGTAGACCTGTAGGAGAAAATTCTGTTAAAGTGCCAGATTTTCGAAAAGCTGATTTTAATAGCCTAAGAATTTTTTGGGGTCAAATTGATTGGAAAGTCTTGGGTATGGGGTGGGGGCCGGTCTTTGAGCGAAACATGAACCCAGCGATAGGTGACGTAAATGGGGATATAATATATATATATAATATATATATATATATATATATATATATATATGTGTGTGTGTATATCACGAAAATAAACACGTGATATACGTGTTTATTATACGTGTGATATACGTGACAATAAACATTGTCATATATATATATATATATATATATATATATATAGATATATATATTGTGACAGTGTTCCCCCCCTTATATTTCTCCCACGCCTGCAGTAAGAGTCATGTCTACTTTACCCAAGCGTTCTCTACGTCGCAGGCATCAATTTGGTATTTGTGGGAGAGTGGAGTGTTCTCGGAGTGCCGAGAAATTTGTGAGACAATAATATTTTGGCCTGTGGTTTAGGCCCTTTAGGAAGCCAAGATGGCGCTGGCTCTCCTGTTTCCCCGCCAAAACTGTGTGACGTCAGGGACACCGGATTGGTCACCGACAGCAATGGGGCACTGGGAGCCAATGAAAACCTCCCATGGCGAATGTGACGTCACGAAGGAAAGGGGGTCCGGGCAGCGCGCCGCGTTGGCGCCAGCAGTCAGACACGACACGTCAAGGAGGTTGGACGTGCGAAGATTGGTCCTGTCAGTTTGACAGTTGTTTCCCGCTCCCTTTTTTTTTTATGCGTCACCTGAAGTCTGCCAGTACTCTGTGAGGTCTTCCTTCGTTCATGTGTTGAACCAGAGAGGGAATCGACGGATATTGAGCAACAAGTGCTCCAGGACAGGTACTGTGCAAGAAGAAGTGAAGTCTGTGCAGTGACGTAGGCGACGTCTGAGGCAGTTCACCCATTCGTGACGGCGTAGTGGCTGAACCGAGCCACTGGGTAGCAGAGGAAGCAGAGGACTATTTGGGGAACCCGAACGACTGCAGCCGAGAAGTAGGCGGGCAGCCATGGCTGGGAGAAGTCGACGGCCGGGAGACCGACTCCAACCCTACAAGAAGTCGATGAGGAGCACGGACCTGCAGGGATAAGGCACGGAGACGACGCGCTTACGGTGGGACATTGATTGAGTTCCTGGAGGACACGACAACGTGTGTGTGTGGGGGCGTTCCCGACACAAGGCAGGAGCCAGGACCAGGAGCTACAACTCAACTCTCATCGGAGGATAGGTGGAAGTAGGTGGTTCTAGTTTCCCTCCCCATTCCCCTTTAGTCAGCTATAGTATTCGGCTATATTATCTAGCCTGAGGATTTGTATGTCGTGAGCAAGGCTCACCTATGTCACAGTAAGGCACCAGTGTGCGGAGTAGTACTATCAAGAGTACTTACGATATTTATGTTTATTATTGGTGTGTACAGGCACCCGGATTATTGATGAATTTACTGTGTTGAGAATGTCTTTCATGAGACTTTAATTGAATCATATAGTGAGAAAATATATATAATATTATGCCAGTATTTGGAAGTTAGGCTATGTGCCCAGTAACTATTTTATTACCATTTATTGATGTCTGATTTATCTATATATATTATATATGTCTATGTTAGTGCATTGAATAATCATTCGTGTGTGCAGTGATTAATTGTGTTATCGCCCACGAAAGGAAATACTGAGAACTCCAGTGTTAAATACTTCATAAGTTATCATTAAATGAAGGGCAGTGTGAAACACCATTACAGTGAATTATTGTCGCATTTATTATAGAAACGATTGTTTGAGCCCGAGAACAGTGTAGCGAAGTAATACGTGCTATTGTCGCAAATATCGAGTGTTCGGATTTCTAGTGATTTTGAGAACTTAAAGAAACAGCGAGCGTGACGCAAGAGAAACAAGCAATAAACAGTTGCGCGGGGGAAAGCGCCCTGCTGATTTTGACAGTGACGAGAGGGGGAGTGTTGCCGACTTAGCGAGTGTATATTATACGTGAGAACGAACGACTTCCGCCTGGATCAGCTGATTGTTTATTGATATGACCTTGTGACATCTTCGAATGAGTTTTAAGTAAAATACAAAATACATCTGTGTTTATATCATCCCCTCCATTTATCTTGTGGCTATATAATACCTGAGAGCAGAGAGTGATAGAAGTAAATACCTGCCTGATATTCTGATCTATTGAGAGTGTCCTTGCCACGGTTACCACAACTCAACAGATCCACTGACGTGTTACTGGACACCGGAAAACACCAGTTAGCGACCTTGTGGTTAATAGTAGAGCCCTATTGTTGGGGCGGGCACATAACAGTTAAGTGAATGAGTTGTGTTCCCACTCCTTCTCAATCAGAGGCCGGTTGGGATTGACTGGGATACTCTCCTGGCGTACAGTGGCGCCGCGAGGATAGAGTGAAGACCTGCAGGGCTACGGTGAGTGACCTTGAATATATCTGTTGCTCATCCGAGAGAGTAGAGTAAACCCCAACATTGGCGACCTTCCCAGGATTAAGTACTGATACGGTTGCTCACCGAGAGTAGGAAACCCCAACATTGGCGACCTCGCCAGGATCACGATCGAAGTAAAGGTTGCAGTTGTGGTAGTTGGCAGTGGTATTAGATATCAGGTGCAGGTTATCACTCATAGCACAAGATGGAGGATGATAAAGTAACAAAGTTTATTGACACTAGAGATGAACAGGTGCTGGAGGAGTGCACCAAGGCACAGTTACAGGCAATAGCAGACCATTTTGGAATAAAGTTGAGATCTCCCAGAGTGGGAGACAGAAGACTGGAGATAATGGCACAGCTCAGGGCACGAGACGAAGCTTTGGGGGAGGAACGGCCACAGACACCTTCTAGTGTGGGAGAACACCTGAGCATTGGTGGAAGCAGCAGGGGATCCAGCGGCAGCAGGCACAGCGTTAAGCTGGAGATAATGAAGCTGCAGCTGGAAGCACAACTGAAGCGGGAGGAGCGAGAAGCAGAAGTGCAGCTGAGGAGAGAAGAAGCACAGCAGCGCAAAGAAGAGCGAGAAACAGAAGCGCAGCTGAGGAGAGAAGAAGCACAGCAGCGCAAAGAAGAGCGAGAAGCACAGCAGCGCAAAGAAGAGCGAGAAGCAGAAGCGCAGCTGAGGAGAGAAGAAGCACAGCAGCGCAAAGAAGAGCGAGAAGCAGAAGCACAGCTGAAGCGTGAGGAGCGAGAAGCACAGCTAAGACGAGAGGAGCATGAGCGAGAAGCTAGGATGAGACAGCAGGAGATAGAAGCTAACAAGGATGTGGAGCTGAGGCGAGCTGAGCTAGGGATAGCTCCCCCTGCTCCGCCACAACAGGAAGACCGCCGAGTGAGGGAGCGAGATCTGCCGGTCTTTGTACCAAATGAACCCGAAGGTTTCTTCGACCAGTTCGAAAGGGTTGCTGCTTTGAAGAGGTGGCCGAGGGCGGAGTGGGCGGAGCTGGTTCAAGGGAGGCTCACAGGTGAAGCTCGTGAAGCCTACAATATGCTCGACTTCCAAGAATGCACCAACTACGATGTGGTAAAAAGAGCTGTGCTCCATTCTTTCAAGCTCACGCCGGAAAGTTTCAGGAAGAGGTTTAGGGAATGTACCCGGTCGCCAGGAAAATCTTATGCGGAGATGGCGAGGGACATGGAGAGAAAGTTCCTGAAGTGGCTGGACTCTGAAGGAGCGAGGTCGGTTGAAGAGGTCAAGGGGCTAATGGTTATGGAAAAGTTTATGTCCGTGCTCTCTCCTGAGATCAGGGTGAGAGTAAAGGAGGCGGACATAAAGGACCTGAGGGCCGCAGCCGACAGAGCCGACATGTTAGAAGAAGCCTTATGCCCACACCGAGAGGGACAGCACCGACCACCCGTATACTCTGGAAACAGTAGGAATTATAGGAGGACGGATAGATGGAGGACAGGAGCGAGTTCTCCCAAGTCCCACCTCTCAAGTTGGGACAGCAAAGGATCGAAGGGTGCTGTGGAGCCGATATAGAAGTACCAGGCTGAGAGCTCAGGAGCTGTTGCTGCGACAAAGGAGTCGATGAATGGCGCGAGGAAGATACACCGAAGAAGGGTGCACTGTTACAATTGCGGAATAATCGGACACGTCGCGCGGGAATGCAGACGCCCTAAGCAGCGGGGAACGTTGCTTTAGTGAGGTTCGAGAATCAGATGGCCGAGAGGGTGCGGGATGAACCCGTACTGAGTGGGGAGAAGAGAGTTCACCCATTCGTGTGTCAGGGAACCGTAAGGATGGGGGATGCAGACCCCATCCCGGTGAAGATATTAAGAGACACTGGGGCCGATTTTACCCTGGTGAGTGAAACCCTGTTCCCCGAGGGTTACGAGAGTACCAGTGTGGGGGTGGCAAGTGTGACCACTGTGGGAGGCCTAGTGAGGATGCCCCTACACCAGGTAACTTTGAATTCTGATTATGGCTGCCAGACCCTAGTGGTGGGGGTCTGTGCATCAATGCCCAAGATGGAGGCACAGGTCATTTTGGGAAATGACGCATGTGGAGGATATGTCCTTCCGAATCTCGTGAAAGGCGAAGAGTGCCTAGAGCAATACAAGGAGACGGGCGGAGTGTTAAACGCCTGTGGGGACGAGAAGGGAATCGCCCCGGTGGCGTTCCCAGTTTGTGCTGTGATACCGAGACAGCGCGAAGAACAAGGAGGTCGTGGATCTGATGGGGCTGAGGAGACGTCCGACAGCCTGGGAATCGATTACCTCTTCATAGGACCCGGAGAACGAGGGGAGGGCGAAGGCAGCCCGAATGGTGAGTTGCAGGTGACCCTCACCAGTTCTCTAGGGGTAGACCGCACTCGTCTTGGAGAATTGCAGCAGATGGAGTTCCCCGAATTGATTCGTGAGGCCAAAGGAGGACGTGTTGGTCCTGAGAAGGCTACTCATTTGTACATACAGGACGGCATGCTGATGAGACAGTGGAGGCCTGTGAGGATGGAGGCCGGAGAAGAGTCTCTAAGTATGAGGCACCAGGTAGTGTTGCCGGCCCAGTGCAGAGCGGCCGTGTTGGACTTATCGCACTCCGTGGACTCTGCAGGTCACCTGAGGGTGACAAAGACGCTGCGAAGGATCAGGGATTATTTCTACTGGCCAGGTATGGACGCCAAAGTGAGGCGCTATTGTAAGACGTGCTTACCGTGCCAGAGGGCAGGGAAGAGCCAATCCGCGATACCGAAGGCCCCATTGATCCCTGTTCCGGCGTTTGGGCCTGCATTCGAGCGTCTGTTAGTCGACGGGGTGGGTCCTTTGCCAAGGACGAAGCGAGGGAACACCTACCTGATGACGATAATGTGTGCGTCCACCAGATTTCCAGAAGCCGTCCCGATGCGACGTTTGACGTCGAAAGGAGTAGCCGGCCAACTACAACGATTTTTCTCTTGGGTGGGGATGCCCAGAGAGATTCAGACAGACTGCGGAAGTATATTCCAGTCTAAGTGGTTCCGAAAGATGGTGACAGGTTGGGGAGTGACTCAGATTCGGTCGTCGCCCTACCGACCGCAGTCGCAAGGGGCGATCGAAAGATTTCATTCCACCTTGAAGACCGTGCTGAGAGTGTTCTGCGCAGAACAGGGGGCTGAGTGGGATGAGGCTGAATACCCCGCGTTGTTCGCCATACGTAACGCGGTGGTAGAATCATTAGGTTTCTCACCTTTCCAGCTGGTGTATGGACACGAGGTGCGAAGTCCTCTGTCCATGTTGAGGGAACAATGGACACCGGGAGTGACCGTGGGGACGGTGAATGAGTATGTCCAAAAATTCAAAGAGCGTCTCACTCTAGCGAAGGAACTAGCTGGGAAACATCTGAAGGAGGTGCAGCATAAGATGTCGGAGTGGTACGACAAGAGAGCTACGCAGAGGGAGTTCCAGGTCGGGTCCCAGGTGATGGTTTTGTTGCCGGGTAAAGGTAGGGTGACCGAGTCGCGGTTCGAGGGACCATACCAGGTGCTGCGGCGGTTGGGTCCTGTGTCGTATGAATTTGGGAAGCCGGATAGACCCCTCAAGAAACAGGTGTGTCACGTGGACCGCCTGAAACCTTTCTTCACTGTGGAAGGAGGAGCCGCCGGGCAGGACGGAACGGTGACCCGAGAACCCCAGCAGGAGACGGTTCTGTGCGTGCAGGTGGACCAAGAACTCCCGGAGGAGGAAGGTAAGTGATCCAAGGCGGACGGCACCCGTCTCATCAACACTGAGAGTCTGGCGAAGATCAAGGACAAGCTACTACATCTGGAAGGGCAACAGAGCGCGGACCTTACGAACCTACTGAGGGAGAATGCCTCCCTCTTTACCGACGTGCCCCGACGACACAAGAGTGTGACGCACGAGGTAGAGGTGAGGGACGCCAGGCCCATCAAGCAGAGCGCGTATAGGGTGAGCCCGGAGAAGCGAGAGCTGATGAGAAAGGAGGAGGAGTATCTCCGACGACAGACGGAAAAGCGACGGAACCTACCGCTTTTGTACAGATTACAGGAGGGTGAACTCCATCACAGTGGCAGATTCTCACCCCATGCCAAGAGTGAGCGATTGCATTGACCAGGTGGGCAGTGCAAGGTACGTATCCAAGGTCGATCTGCTCAAGGGGTACTACCAGATCTCTTTGACTCCTGAGGCCAGGAAGATATCAGCTTTCGCAACTCCTGACGGGCTGTACCAATACAAGGTGTTGCCCTTTGGAATGAAAAACAGCGGTAGCTGCTTCCAGCGCATGATGAATGAGCTGTTAAGGGGTGCCGCAGGCTGCACAGTTTACATCGATGACATCGTCGTGTACGCCGACGATTGGAAGACGCATCTGGAGAGACTCAGGGAATTGTTCAGAAGGCTAGAGGAGGCTAACTTGACTGTAAATTTGGCCAAGAGCGAGTTTGGGAAGGCTCACTTAGAGTACCTTGGTTTTGTCATCGGCCAAGTTGAAGTCACCCCTGTTGATCACAAAGTATCAGCCATTAAGGAATACCCCGTGCCCAGAACGCGTAAAGAGTTGCTGAGGTACCTCGGGATGATAGGGTACTATCGTGGGTTCTGCAGGAATTTCTCCACGGTAGTGCATCCCCTGACCGAGCTACTCTCCAAGAATGTACGATGGAGATGGGGAGAGGCCTGCCAAGAGTCTTTTAAAAAGACCAAGAAATTGTTGACGGAGGCCCCGGTATTAATATCCCCAGATTTCTCAGCCGGATTCATCCTGTACGTAGACGCCAGCGACGTTGGGATAGGGGCCATGTTGGCTCAAGAAAGGAGTGAAGTACATAGGCCAGTAGCGTTCTACTCGAAGAAGTTTGTAAAATACCAGCGGGCCTATAGTACCGTTGAGAAAGAGGCATTGACGCTAGTTATGGCCCTGAAGCACTTTGATGTGTACGTGGGAGAAGGGGCGAGACCTGTTCTGGTGTTCACAGATCACAACCCTCTCACCTTTTTGTACAAAATGAAGAACTCCAACCAGCGTCTGACGAGGTGGGCGTTGTTACTGCAAGAGTACCGGCTGGACATTAAACACATCAAGGGGAAGGACAACGTGGTAGCAGACGCCCTGTCCCGTATACACTAACCAGACATGACTCTTATTTTAAGGGGAGGGGTATGTGACGGTGTTCCCCCCCTTATATTTCTCCCACGCCTGCAGTAAGTCATGTCCACTTTACCCAAGCGTTCTCTACGTCGCAGGCATCAATTTGGTATATGTGGGAGAGTGGAGTGTTCTCGGAGTGCCGAGAAATTTGTGAGACAATAATATTTTGGCCTGTGGTTTAGGCCCTTTAGGAAGCCAAGATGGCGCTGGCTCTCCTGTTTCCCCGCCAAAACTGTGTGACGTCAGGGACACCGGATTGGTCACCGACAGCAATGGGGCACTGGGAGCCAATGAAAACCTCCCATGGCGAATGTGACGTCACGAAGGAAAGGGGGTCCAGGCAGCGCGCCGCGTTGGCGCCAGCAGTCAGACACGACACGTCAAGGAGGTTGGACGTGCGAAGATTGGTCCTGTCAGTTTGACAGTTGTTTCCCGCTCCCTTTTTTTTTTATGCGTCACCTGAAGTCTGCCAGTACTCTGTGAGGTCTTCCTTCGTTCATGTGTTGAACCAGAGAGGGAATCGACGGATATCGAGCAACAAGTGCTCCAGGACAGGTACTGTGCAAGAAGAAGTGAAGTCTGTGCAGTGACGTAGGCGACGTCTGAGGCAGTTCACCCATTCGTGACGGCATAGTGGCTGAACCGAGCTACTGGGTAGCAGAGGAAGAAGAGGACTATTTGGGGAACCCGAACGACTGCAGCCGAGAAGTAGGCGGGCAGCCATGGCTGGGAGAAGTCGACGGCCGGGAGACCGACTCCAACCCTACAAGAAGTCGATGAGGAGCACGGACCTGCAGGGATAAGGCACGGAGATGACGCGCTTACGGTGGGACATTGATTGAGTTCCTGGAGGACACGACAACGTGTGTGTGTGGGGGCGTTCCCGACACAAGGCAGGAGCCAGGACCAGGAGCTACAACTCAACTCTCATCGGAGGATAGGTGGAAGTAGGTGGTTCTAGTTTCCCTCCCCATTCCCCTTTAGTCAGCTATAGTATTCGGCTATATTATCTAGCCTGAGGATTTGTATGTCGTGAGCAAGGCTCACCTATGTCACAGTAAGGCACCAGTGTGCGGAGTAGTACTATCAAGAGTACTTACGATATTTATGTTTATTATTGGTGTGTACAGGCACCTGGATTATTGATGAATTTACTGTGTTGAGAATGTCTTTCATGAGACTTTAATTGAATCATATAGTGAGAAAATATATATAATATTATGCCAGTATTTGGAAGTTAGGCTATGTGCCCAGTAACTATTTTATTACCATTTATTGATGTCTGATTTATCTATATATATTATATTTATCTATGTTAGTGCATTGAATAATCATTCGTGTGTGCAGTGATTAATTGTGTTATCGCCCACGAAAGGAAATACTGAGAACTCCAGTGTTAAATACTTCATAAGTTATCATTAAATGAAGGGCAGTGTGAAACACCATTACAGTGAATTATTGTCGCATTTATTATAGAAACGATTGTTTGAGCCCGAGAACAGTGTAGCGAAGTAATACGTGCTATTGTCGCAAATATCGAGTGTTCGGATTTCTAGTGATTTTGAGAACTTAAAGAAACAGCGCGCGTAACGCCAGAGAAACAAGCAATAAACATTTGCTCGGGGAAAGGCGCCCAGCTGATTTTGACAGTGACGAGAGGGGGAGTGTTGCCGACTTAGCGAGTGTATATTATACGTGGGAACGAACGACTCCCGCCTGGATCAGCTGATTGTTTATTGATATGACCTTGTGACATCTTCGAATGAGTTTTAAGTAAAATACAAAATACATCTGTGTTTATATCATCCCCTCCATTTATCTTGTGGCTATATAATACCTGAGAGCAGAGAGTGATAGAAGTAAATACCTGCCTGATATTCTGATCTATTGAGAGTGTCCTTGCCACAGTTACCACAACTCAACAGATCCACTGACGTGTTACTGGACACCGGAAAACACCAGTTGGCGACCTTGTGAATAATAGTAGAGCCCTATTATTGGGGCGGGCACATAACAGTTAAGTGAACGAGTTGTGTTCCCACTCCTTCTCAATCAGAGGCTGGTTGGGATTGACTGGGATACTCTCCTGGCGTACAGTGGCGCCGCGAGGATAGAGTGAAGACCTGCAGGTCTATGGTGAGTGACCTTGAATATATGTGTTGCTCATCCGAGAGAGTAGAGTAAACCCCAACAATATATATGTTTATATATATATATATATATATATATATATATATATATATATATATATATATATATATATATATATATTTAAAAAACAATCAAACAAGTGGATTGGCAGTGTGGAATCGTCTGAACTGCAGTGAGGGCCAACAAGGGCGCCCTGAGGGGCTTCCTCAGTTATGGTGGTGGGGTGGGGGAATGGGGTGTTGTTGTGCGGTCAGTCGAGGGGGTGACCAGTGTGTAAATGTTTATGAAAATATCCCTGAAAAGTAGATTCCCCGGCTCTCGGGAAACAGGTATCATGTTTTAAGTGCATCGAGTCCACAGTGAATCAGATTACATGTGTATGATATTGTACAGTGATATATCACGAAATTATACAAACGTGTTAGTGTCACCCCTCTCACTCCCCTTCCTTCTTACCCTCAAGTGTGTACCGTCACCCAACTACCGAGTCACCCCTCTTGCCCCACCCCAACCGCGAACGCCACCTCCATGTGTCCACCCCCTCACACTACGTCCGCCCAGCGCCTGCCCAGCGCATGCCCAACGCCCGACCAGTGCATGCCCAGTGCCCACCCAGCGCCCTCCCAGTGCCCGCCGATGTCGCAGGTCATGACTGACAGCCAGGCTTTTCTCAGCCAAGAGAACCCATCAAGCGACGACAGGTACGGCATATGCCAAATGTGCGACAAGGTTTGGAGACTCAAGCGTAACGGAGATGTGCGCAAGCATGCTCACAACGGAACCGATTGTCCGGGTATGTGGCGCCCTCCCAAAGAGGGTATCAATCAAGGCCCCTCTCCAGCAGTCTAGGAAAACCCCTCCAACAGCTTCATTTCGACTGAGAATCTACTAGAAGCCATCAAAACAACATCGGTTGGAACCTGGCAGCACATCCCCAAAGCTGCCCAGCCCCAGGCAACAGCCAAACTATCCAGCCTCTTGAAACAGGTCAATGACTCCCCCGGAACCATCCAAGCATGGCGCAACCTTCTCCTGTTTGGAAACATATGCCTAGCTGTCCCTGCAAGGAGAGACAAATCACTAGCTTCGTCGGTCATTATGGTTATAAATAGTTTTCCTAGAGAGGACAACCAGGCACCCCTCCCCACCCGTGCCAAAAACACCCACGGTAGGAAAGGTATCAACAGCAGAACCGAGGCATCCAAAATCAGAGCAACAGTCAGCAAGAAAATTTGAAGAAGGCATCACAATAGGGGCAATCAGAATCATCACCAGTGAAGACACAGTTGCCACCAGGGATGCCCATACAGCACAAGCCCTGAGGGAAAAACACCCACCCAGAGCTCCTCGTGACGACAGTGTTCCTCTAGTTGGTGTCACCAGAGCAGAACCCCTGTGTGTGCTCGAATCCATGGTGCATAAAGCAGCTTTATCCTTCCCACTAGGATCAGCAGGTGGGTTTACAGGACTAAGACCCAACCACATCAAACAAATGCTCAACCCTGCACTGGGAGACATTGCACAGGGCCTATCTTGAGATATCTTGAGATGATTTCGGGGCTTTAGTGTCCCCGCGGCCCGGTCCTCGACCAGGCCTCCACCCCCAGGAAGCACTCCTTGACAGCTGACTAACACCCAGGTACCTATTTACTGCTAGGTAACAGGGGCATAGGGTGAAAGAAACTCTGCCCATTGTTTCTCGCCGGCGCCTGGGATCGAACCCGGGACCACAGGATCACAAGTCCAGCGTGCTGTCCGCTCGGCCGACCGGCTCCCAAAGGGCCCTGGTGGAACTAACTAGATTCGCCAACACATTTCTAGATTGCAACCTACCAGAGACCATACGCCTTCTCTTTTTTGGCGCTACCCTCTGTACCCTGAGGGAAAAAAATGGAGGAATCAGACCGATAGCTGTGGGCAATTCACTCCGGCGTCTCGTCGCTAAGGCTGCTGCTCGAGCAGTTAGTCAGGCAGCAGCTGACATGCTGAAGCCAAAACAGCTTGGGTTTGGCATTCCCCAAGGGTGTGAGGCAGCGGCTCATGCAGCTAGACCCTACATTGCCAACATTACAGATGAAAAAGCCCTGATAAAGCTTGACTTCAAAAATGCTTTCAATCTGGTTAGAAGGGATGCAGTACTCGATGCGGTTCATCGCCTTTTTCCTTCCCTCTAGCCGTTTGTAAACTCATGCTACAGCAAGAATCTACCTCTGCTTTTTGGGGAACATGAAATTGAATCACATGAAGGTGTCCAACAGGGTGACCACCTTGCTCTTTTCTTTTTTGCCTAGTCATCAAGGAAGTCACCGATAACCTGTCCAGTGAGCTCAATATTTGGTTTTTGGATGATGGTACTCTAGCCGGCTCCCCAGCCTCACTCTTGGACGACATAAGAATAATTCAGGAGCAAGGAGCAAGCCTAGGCCTCACCCTGAACCCTTCCAAGTGCGAAAAAACCTCCACCAACCAGCACATACTAGAGCAAATAAAGGTTGTTTTGTCTGACATTTATATAGCCAACCCTGAGGACAGCACACTACTAGGTGCTCCTCTTGGAAGGAATGCCATCGACGAGGTCCTTGATAAGAAGATCACTGACCTGAAGAGGATGAACGAGAGGATTGAAGACATCGATGCTCATGATGTACTTTATCTCATGACCAGATGCTTGTCCCTCCCCAGGCTGACCTACTTTCTAAGATGTTCGCCATTTTTCAACAATATTAAATTAGAGAGTACGACAGCTTGCTGAAATCAACACTAGAAAAAGCCCTTAATCTTTCCCTCAGCGACTCACAGTGGAAACAGGCCTCCCTTCCTGTCAGACTCGGGGCCCTTGGCGTGCGCACAGCAACACAAATTGCTGTACCAGCGTTCCTGTCCTCTTCAGTGGGGTCTGACAACTTGGTGAAGGAAATCCTACCTGAGCACCTAGTTCAACAGGCAGGGGTACATGATCCCAGCTTCACAGACTGCACAACCAAATGGGTCTCTCTCGCAGGACCAGCACCCAACCACTGCCTTCTGAAGCCCATAAGCAATCCAGCTGGGATCGCCCCATTGCCGACCAAGAAGCAGCGAATTTGCTATAAGCTGCGACAACACCACATGACACTGCCCGACTTAGAGCTGTAGCAGTTCCCCATGCAGGTGATTTCCTATTAGCAACCCCAATGTCAGCAACCGGCACCCGTCTCACATTGCAGGCCCTCCGAATTGCCGTGGCTCTCGGCCTCGCTGCCCCAATCCACACCGAATACAGGTGTATTTGAGGCGAGGCAGAGGCTGACAGGTACGGACGGCATGGCCTTCTCTGCCAAAGGACTAGAGGATGGCATGCAAGACACGGTGAAGTCAATGACATTATTAAGAGAAGAATTACCACAGCCGGTTGTCCAGCAGAGAAAGAGCCTCGTTACCTAATGTCCCGCAACCCTGATGAGGCTGCCGGTCGCCCAGACGGAATCACGGTGAACCCCTGGAAGAATGGGAGACAGTTGGTGTGGGACTACACTTGCGTTTCAACTTTAGCCAAAACCAATTATGTTGACTTAAGTGCTACACAAGCAGGAGGAGCTGCCAATCACCGGGAAGCGGCCATGTCACGTAAATACAGAGACGTTGAGCACCACTACAATTTTGTTACCATTGCCTCAGAGACACTTGGTGCCTGGGGTAAAAGTACTGCTAGCTTTTTGAAGGAGTTGGGGTCTAAGCTAATCGAAACAACTAGAGACCCTAGAGATGCCAGTTTTCTTTTTCAGCGCCTTAGTGTGACAATCCAGAGAGGAAATGCTCACTGCATCCATGGTTTCTGCCCACCATCTGAGGAGCTGGAGGAGTTATTCAACTTGTGATAAGCAGCCTTGTACCCTGTATGTAATCAATATTGTAACTTTTTTTGTGTAATGGCATTTTCAAATAAAGTTAGATATGTATACACACATGCCAAAAGAATAGGGGTGGTAGGAGAAGAAAATATCAAAGTGCTCAGTGAGGATCCACAAGATCTTCTCTGAATACTCATTATCTACTTCTCTGAGGCTATGGGTCCCTACACTTGCACCAGAGGTGGTACCCCTTCTAGGTTATATATATATATATATATATATATATATATATATATATATATATATATATATATATATATATATATATATATATATATATATATGCGAACAAGCCTGAATGGTCCCCAGGACAATATGCAACTGAAAACTCACACCCCAGAAGTGACTCGAACCCATACTCCCAGGAGCCACGCAACTGGTATGTACAAGACGCCTTAATCCACTTGACCATCACGACCGGACATAATGAGGTGATAGCCGAGGCTATTTGAACCACCCCACCGCCGGCACTCGGATAGTAATCTTGGGCATAGCATTTTACCAAATCACCTCATTCTTTGGGGCACACGTGAGGAACACAAATGCGAACAAGCCTGAATGGTCCCCAGGACAATATATATATATATATATATTAATATATATATATATATATATATATATAATATATATATATTAGTATATTTTGGTAGCAGTCTTTCCTGTAGATATATATTCTTAAATATGACCGAAAAAGTAAGATTAATAATCCTAACACGAATTTTCTCTATCTTTCTTACGTTTCTTTTCATTGTTGATGGTAATTCAAAGATCAATTCTCCAAAATTCATTTTTATTTCTAGTCTGATGCGATACTTGAGCACGTTTCGTAAAACTTATTACATTTTCAAAGACTTTAGTTTACACTAACACACACAACTTTAACTGAATAGAGCTTAAACATCTTTCGAGTTTTTTACCTACATTTGGGTGAAGTGACATGTTACGATAGTTTTGGATGAGGTGAAAAAACTTTTAACACAAGACAGAACACGAAACAATGAAACATGTATTAAAAGTAGGTAACTGCAGAAGGACTTTTTATTGGCCCATATTTCTTGATGCTTCTATATTGGAGCGGAGTCTTGAAATGGGTAGAATATAGTTGTACATTAATTGGCTGTTGATTGCTAATGTTGACTTCTTGATGTGTAGTGCCTCGCAGACGTCGAGCCACCTGCTATCGCTGTATCTATCGATGATTTCTGTGTTGTTTGCTAAGATTTTTCTGGTGATGGTTTGGTTGTGGGAAGAGGCTATATGTTCCTTAATGGAGCCCTGTTGCTTATGCATCGTTAATCGCCTGGAAAGAGATGTTGTTGTCTTGCCTATATACTGAGTTTTTTGAGGCTTACAATCCCAAGAGGGCATTTGAAGGCATAGACAACGACTATGCCTTCAATTGCCCTCTTGGGGATTGTAAGCCTCAAAAAAGTCAGTATATAGGCAAGACAACAACATCTTTTTCCAGGCGTTTAACGATGCATAAGCAACAGGGCTCCATTAAGGAACATATAGCCTCTTCCCACAACCAAACCATCACCAGAGAAATCTTAGCAAACAAGGAATCTGGTGTACAGATTCCTGAGCCTACTGGGCTCTATCATATCTACATTTGAAACTGTGTATGGAGTCAGCCTCCTCCACATCACTTCCTAGTGCATTCCATTTACTAACTACTCTGACACTGAAAAAGTTCTTTCTAATGTCTCTGTGGCTCATTTGGGTACTCAGTTTCCACCTGTGTCCCCTTGTTCGCGTCCCTCCAGTGTTGAGTAGTTCATCCTTGTTTACCCGGTAGATTCCCTTGAGGATTTTGTAGGTTGTGATCATGTCCCCCCTTACTCTTCTGTCTTCCAGTGTCGTAAGGTGCATTTCTTGCAGCCTTTCCTCATAACTCATGCCTCTTGGTTCTGGGACTAGTCTGGTAGAATACCTTTGGACTTTTTCCAGCTTCGTCTTGTGCTTGACAAGGTACGGGCTCCCTGCTAGGGCCGCATACTCCAGGATTGGTCTTACATATGTGGTGTACAAGATTCTGAATGATTCCTTACACAGGTTCCTGAACGCCGTTCTGATGTTAGCCAGCCTCGCATATGCCGCAGACGTTATTCTCTTTATGTGGGCTTCAGGAGACAGGTTTGGTATGATATCAACTCCTAGATCTTTCTCTCTGTCTGTTTCATTAAGTACTTCATCTCCTATTCTGTATCCTGTGTCTGGCCTCCTGTTTCCACTGCCTAGTTTCATTACTTTACATTTACTCGGGTTGAACTTCAACAGCCATTTGTTGGACCATTCACTCAGTCTATCTAGGTCATCTTGTAGCCTCCTACTATCATCCTCTGTTTCAATCCTCCTCAAAATTTTTGCATCGTCGGCAAACATTGAGAGGAACGAATCTATACCCTCTGGGAGATCATTTACATATACCAGAAAAAGTATAGGTCCAAGGACTGACCCCTGCGGGACTCCACTCGTAACGTCTCGCCAATCTGAGACCTCACCCCTCACACAGACTCGTTGTCTCCTGTTGCTTAGGTACTCCTCTATCCACCGTAGTACCTTCCCTTTCACTCCAGCCGGTATCTCCAACTTTCGCACTAGCCTCTTGTGTGGCACTGTATCAAAGGCTTTCTGACAATCCAAAAATATGCAGTCTGCCCACCCTTCTCTTTCTTGCCTTATTTTTGTTGCCTGGTCGTAGAATTCAAGTAACCCTATGAGGCAGGACCTGCCATCCCTGAACCCATGTTGATGCTGTGTTACAAAGTTCCTTCGCTCCAGATGCTCCACTAGTTTTTTTCGCACAATCTTCTCCATCAGCTTGCATGGTATGCAGGTTAGGGACACTGGCCTGTAGTTCAGTGCCTCCTGTCTATCCCCTTTCTTGTATATCGGGACTACGTTAGCTGCTTTCCAAATATCTGGCAGTTCCCCTGTTGCTAGTGATTTGTTCTACACTATGGAGCGTGGTAGGCACAGTTCCACGGTATGGCACGGTAGGCATAAGTATGGAATCCGTCCATACTTATACTTGCATTTGGGTGAGGTGATATGGTATAACAGTTTTGGGTGAGGTGAGAAAACGTGTGACAAACACAAGACAAAACTCGAAACAATGGGTATAATTTGGATATGAGCACGTAAGAATGGAAGTAACTGCAGAGGACCTATTGGCCCATACTTCTTCTTGATGCTTCTATATTGGTTCGGAGTCTTGAATTGGGTAGAATATTGTTGTGCATTAAATGGCTGTTGATTGCTGGTGTTGACGTTTTAATGTGTAGTGCCTCGCAGATGTCGAGCCTCCTGCTATCGCTGTATCTATCGATGATTTCTGCATTGTTTGTTAAAATTTCTCTGGTGATGGTCTGGTTGTGAGAAGAGCTTATATGTTCCTTGATGGAGCCCTGCTTTTTATGCATTGTTAATCGCCTGGAAAGAGACGTTGTTGTTTTGCCTATATACTGAGTTCTTTGGGGCTTACAGTCCCCAAGTGGGCATTTGAAGGCATTGTTACGAACCCGGATCCAGCGTCCGAGCAAGGAGCAGTAACAACTACGCCATCTGTGGGTCAGCTCCCGAAACCCCCGCCAAACGAACGACGACACCTGGTGAGGACAGCGTGTACTGGCCTCGAGGACCAGTTTCCAGTCTGGTTCAACGCTCAACACCGCCGCCCCTGACCTCTGGTGAGGTGGTGCTCCGACGACAGCGCCATCTATGGACTGGATGCGTCAGGTGTTAGTATCTGAGCCTGTGAGTGTGGTGTATTAGTGTCCCAGTTATTGATGACGTGTCTGCTTACAGAGCCGACCTGGGACCACTGTGTTGAAGGTGGAGTCAGTCTACCCGAGGCAGCCAGTCTCCATACTGTGAAGTTTGCTGCAGCTGTTGTGACGTCGTCCCCCCGGAAGAACACTGTGGTGTGTTAAGCCTGCCAGTGGAGTGGCAGTGGAAGGATTTACCCGGGACCGACGGTTGGAGACGATAATCCACTGGGGTATTGAGGACAGGAGGGTGATTGGTGATATCACACGAGACTCCTGTCTAGGGCGTACCCCTTTTATCGTTCGTGGAGTGGCCGTACCAGCCTTGGTGGCTCAGTACCTGCCAGCAGACCTGCTGGACGTGTGGTTGACGGCCTCCACGACGGTGCCCCCAGTGGACCTGTGTTGTGGCTGACCTGTGGCCAGGGTAGGCTCGGCGTTCTCAGAGGACACGTCTTGAGGCCACGAAGAAAGCACCGCGGACTCAGCACCTAGCTTCGAGGATCCATAGTCTCCAGCAGAAGACTACAGTGTTGATCCCCTTTGTAAAGTGTTAATACCCCTCCCCCTTGTGTACGTTTTACTTTTATATATTTAAATGGTGATGGTGAACATTATATAATATTAAGTTCTTAACTTTCTTTCCCTACTCCCTTTTAAGTTACTTGCGTCACGGATCTCATCCCTTGATAGCCACTACTGGCTTGGGAACGGATACCTATATCTTCCTCTAACAACATCAGAGTGAGAACCCCGTTGCGTCCCGAGAGGGGCCGTAACATAATTGGCATCCCCAGCGGGATCCGTCCCCTTGTTAAGTATGTTTGACAGGGGTGGTGAAGTGGCGTAATCCCTGTATATAATTCCCCCTGTGTGACGATTGTGACGTTATACGTCCTCTGCGGTGCTCAGAGTGACTAAGTGCGATATTGTGCAGTGCGGTGCTCGCTGTGATTAAGCGATTAAGTGCAATATTGACTAGTGCGGTGCTCAGTGATTTAGTGCACTATTGTAGAGCGAAGTGTTCGTTTGGACTCAGTGCAATATTGGGTAGTGCTGGTGCCCGGAGTGATTACGTGCAATATTGGCAAGTGCAGTGTTTGGTGCGATAAAGTGCAATATTGGCGTAGAACAGTGCTCGGTGCGTTAAGTGCTAACGTGTAAGCAGTGTGTTAAGTGCTAAGTGTTCCATCTGTGACAATGGCAGACAAAGCTACCATCGATGATCTGGACGAGGTTCAGGCTTTTCTGAACAGAGAGGATTGTCTTGCCAGATTAAAATATCTGAGCAAACCAGAGCTTGTACTAGTGAGCGCCTACCTGGAGATCAAGATCCGTGCCAGTGATTCCCGTGTGGAAATATTGTCCAAGGTTCACCGGCACTTGAAGGCAGAAGAGAAACAGGAAGGCGAGACTCCTAGTACAAAGGAAAGTGCAGACATAGCTTCCACGGAAAAGGAAGATAAGGGCAGCGTCGTTGACAGTGATGCAGGCGAGCTTAATATCAGCTTCCTAACAGTCAAGATGCGTGCCCTAGAGATCAATCGTGAAATAGAATGGAAGAAATTAGAAATGGAACGAGAGAGACAAGATAAAGAATTAGAGATAAGACGTTTAGAATTAGAAGAAAGGAAAGCAGAGAGAGAAAGAGAAGAGAAACGAGAAAGAGAAGAACGAGAAAAAGAAGAGAGACGAGAAAGAGAAAGAGAAGAGCGAGAAAGAGAAAGAGAAGAACGAGAAAGAGAAAGAGAAGAACGAGAAAGAGAAGAGAGACGAGAGAGAGAAGAACGAGAACGAGAGAGAGAAGAACGAGAAAGAGAAGAGAAACGAGAGAGAGAAGAACGAGAAAGAGAAGAGAGACGAGAGAGAGAAGAACGAGAGCGAGAAAGGGAGGAAAGAGAGAGACAACATGAACTAGAAGTATTGCGATTAGGCGGTGGTCGGAGGCAAACAACGGACACCAGTAGCTTCGATCCGGTACGCAACATCAAAATGGTCCCCAAATTCCATGAGAAGGAGGTGTCAAAATTCTTTGCAGCCTTCGAGAAAGTCGCTGCCTCTTTGGAGTGGCCAAGGGAGAATTGGGCCATCATGATACAGTCAGTCTTGACTGGGAAGGCCCAAATTGCCTACTCTACGTTATCCCTTGACGACTCCAGCGATTATGACAAGGTGAAGAAAGTTGTGCTCATGGCGTACCAATTGGTACCTGAGGCGTATAGGCAAAAGTTCAGAAACCTGAAGAAGACCTCAGAGCACACTTTCACAGAGTTCGCCACGATCAAGGAGCGACTTTTTCAAGAATGGTGTGCCTCTCGGAAGGTGGAGACCAGGGAAGACCTCGAACAGCTGATTCTGCTCGAAGACTTCAAGGATTGTTTGTCTGGAGACCTCAAGACATACTTAGAAGAGCAGCAGGTGGAGACCTTGAGTGCAGCAGCCACCATGGCTGAAGAGTATATCCTGACTCATAGGCCGTCTGCTAAGTACGTCCCGAGGAATTACCAGCGCCGGTTTGACAGACCTCACGACGTAGAAGAAGAAAGACCCGTCCCACAAAGTGCTAAGACGCCCTCAAGTAGCCCCCGAAGAACAAGTCCTAGCAGTCCGAAACACCGGAGCCCGAGGAGGAATATGGTGTGCTGGACTTGTGGGCAGAAAGGGCACATAGCTGCTAGGTGCCGAGGCAGAAGAGGGGTGATGTTGATGAGCTGTGGAACATCACCAGCAGGAAGCCAGTCGACGGCGACGCAGGAAGAACCCAGATTGTTTTCCCCTCACACTTCAGGCGGGTATGTATCGAGTGATCATACTGGTAGATCTGTAGTAGTGCTCAGAGATAGTGGAGCAG
>NC_091192.1:6193553-6333553 GCF_040958095.1 Procambarus clarkii
CTCTCTCTCTCTCTCTCTCTCTCTCTCTCTCTCTCTCTCTCTCTCTATTATCTCACTTTCTCTTCTTCTTCTCTTTGCTCTCTCCTTTTCTTATTCTCCTTCTCTCTCTCTCTTCTCTCTCTTCTCCCTCTTCTCTCTCTTCTCCCTCCTCCCTCTCTCTCCTTTATCTATCTTCACTCTCTTCTTCTCTCTCCCTCTTTTCTTCTCTCTCTATTATCTCCCTTTCTCTTCTTCTCTTTGCTCTCTTTTTTCATTTTCTCTCTTCTCTCTCTTGTTCTTTTTTTTTTCCTCTTTATCTCTCTTCTCTCTTTTTCTCTCCTATCTTTCCTTATTTCTCTCTCTCTCTATCTCCCTTTTTCTTCTTCTCTTTGCTCTCTTTCTTATTCTCCTTCTCTCTCTTTTCTCTCTCTCTCTTTTCTCTCTCCTCTCTCTCTTCTCACCTCTCTCTCTCTCCTTATATGTCTCTCTTCTTCTCTTTCCCTCTCTTTTTCTCTTTCCCTCTCTTCTTCACTCTCTTCTTCTCTCTCTTTCTCACTTTTTCTGCTTCTGTCTTTCTCTCGTCTTCTCGACTCTCTCTCTCTTTCTCCCTCTCTTCCCCTTCTGTCTTCCTCTCTCCTTTTTCTCTCTCTCTGATCTCTCTCTCCTCTCTGTCTCTATCTTTCTAAATGCAATAAAGATAATTATACCTAATAAATTCAACCTTTGTTCCAAAACGTTATATCATGACATTTAAAATACGTTTTATTAAAACGTTTTGACCTCATGTTTTAAAGTCGTCTATACAAATTCTCAAAATACGTATTTTAAACGTAATTTAAAACGTGCCCAAAATAATGAAATGTCGTTTTTAGGACGTTTTTAAAACGTGAAAATGTTTGGTGGGAGAGTGAGTCACAATGTAAGGCGAGTTACCTGGTATATCTCAGCAGACAACCAGCCACTCACCCACCTGCAGGTTGAGCCAGCAACACTGCAGGCAACATGGAACTTGTTACCAGGCTGTTCTGTACCTCAACAATACATTACACCTTCATGTCTAATGAATATATATATACACACTTATATGTTAAATCAACATAAGGAGCAAGACGTATACCTTCCAAGTGCCACTTGGACTCTGGTAGTGACTAGTGACAGTGAAGCACAGTAGCGCACTCTTCTCACAACACGCTGGATTCGAGTTAGAGTCCCAGGCACGCTTCCTGACACCTGATGCTTCTCTTCACATAGCTGTAAATTTACTGCTGGGGCCTGAATCCTTTGGGGAAGGTGAGTGGTTGGCCCCGCGCTAAGGGGACGGCAAGGACATTGCCGGGGAGAGGGAGGGGAGGGAGTTATGAAGAGAAAGCGCCAAGCCATTACGACTATATGGCACTTGGAAGGGATCGGGATAAGGATTTGGGATGGAACAGGGGGAAGGAATGGTGCCCAACCACTTGGACGGTCGGAGATTGAACGGCGACCTCTCTTGCCGGGGAGAGAGAGCCTAGGTACACACTCCCCCCCCCCCCGGCAATGGCAACTATTATACCCTAAGAGAACAACTATTTCCTTGCTAGAACTCCACAGAATCCATAGTGTGAAGGAGAGACGTGTACTCACCATTGACGTGGGAGATGAGGTGTATAGGACTTGTACTCACCATTGACGTGGGAGATGAGGTGTATAGGACGTGTACTCATCATTGACGTGGGAGATGAGGTGTATGGAACGTGTACTCATCATTGACGTGGGAGATGAGGTATGAGGGACGTGTACTCACCATTGACGTGGGAGATGAGGTGTGAGGCGGCGGCCAACAGTTCGTTGTGCTGGATGGGGCTGTACTTCTCCAAGATGGCCCTCAGGATCCTCAGCACCTCCCCGAGACGTTCGTGAGCGCCCACCCGTAGAGTTTCCGTCTTGTCTGACCACAAACAGTATTACCAGTTAATTCAAGTCATTTTTTTATTAAATATTAACATTCAAATATATTTTTATAATTATTTAAGAGCAGTGTCAAAATCATAACAAAAATTAACTTTTCTATACGTGCGTCTGAAGCCCAGAGATATGGAAGCTATGAATTAATATTAAAGTGTTGTTTTAATGTACATAAAGTTTTTAGTGTCATCTGTGACAAAAAAATATTATCTGGTAGAATATTTTCATCAGCCTTTTCACATTAAACGAATTATAAATATTGTTCCTTAAACATAGCTACTAAATGCCTTATATTTTAGTTTGCCTCACTATTTTGCAAGAAACTAGTTTTCTGTGAATTGGCTAGAAAACGTTCAAATATATTGAAGGCAGACTTAGCAATTGTAAGGACTGTTACCTAAAACTTGTTGCACATCAATTTCTCCATTGGGTACAATTCAGTTTTACCTGTTTCAATACCATAGATGAACGGCCTCTAGCTCATCAAGCCACAATGCAATACAGGGAACAGGTGTTTCCTTGCCTACAGAGTAAAGGGCAATTTAAACTTTGATATCTTTGAAAAACTTCTCTTTGATATCCCCAGAGTCAAACTCAATCTGTGTAAACACTTTATGCAAATAAAGAGACCTAGTCTATGGAACTCACTCCCTAATGAACTGAAAAGCTGTCCAACTTTTGCCTTATTCAAAAATAAAACCAAAAAGTACCTAATTTCGTCTTCATAGTCTTCTACCTAGAGCTTTATCTTCACACTGTGTCTAGTGCTACCCAATCCCCCCCATTCTTTGTACCTAAGCCATATTCTTCACCATTGTAATCGTAGATCATCTGTTATCATGGTTGTTGTATTGAGTGCATATTCTACTGCATTACTCCTTGTAATGATCCTCATATTGATCCTCAATTGGTCCCTTCAGTGACCCAATGTATAACCCTGAGATGTTTTCCTAATTGTACCTAGGATTCCTTCTTCATTATTGTATATTATTATTGTGTATTATTCTAATCTCCTTTTGTGTCAAATATTCTTGCAATATACCTGTAAAAAAATTTTTCCAAATTTTACTGTAATTATCCTACTTAAAATCATCTGTACTTGTAAAGCTGTAGAGTACCTGTTAAACACTTTTTATCAATTTTACTCTTATTTCTCTAAAACCTTCTGTTAGTTTAAGGATTTGCTTTAAGGTTAGTTTAAGGACTTGCCCGAAATGCTATGCGTGCTAGTAGCTTTACAAGATTGTAATTTCAACTTAAACTCTATGTTCTCTCTTCACCCCCAGTGTATCTTCTTGTATATATATAAATAAATAAATAATAAACCCATGGAGCCGCCTACCTGAACTAACCAACACTAAACGTTCTAAAATGAACACCAAAGCCATAAGTACAGTGGAGCACATAAGTGGAGACAGAACTCCACTTCTGGTCCCCGACGAAGCTAGTAGAGACAGTGGCCCTCACTTATATACTGGTAACTTACCGTAAGAAATATTTTTTATTCATAGTACATACGTACAAGACAATGGGGGGGGGACCGTATTATATTAACACAAGCCAATGGGGGGGGGACCGTATTATATTAACACAAGCCAATGGGGGGGGGACCGTATTATATTAACACAAGCCAATGGGGGGGGGACCGTATTATATTAACACAAGCCAATGGGGGGGGGGCTGTATTATATAAGGTAGGTGTATTATTTGGAACCTACATAAAAACAACGCACTGTATAGTGGTTAAAGTACATCCTCCACCTGATTTCAACCATTAACTCATCATCCTTTTAGTACAGAGAATCTTACAGATCTAAATGGTCACATGACAATTACTCGCACCTCCCGCACCCAACACACACAGATGGTACGGGAGGAGCCACACATCTATGGATCATCCAATAAAATCAGCAGACTTCTAGATGTTACTACTGCTCGGCTTAGACTCGGTTACAAGTATCTCTGGGAATTCTCATTATCTGCTGATTTAGACTTTACTAAATGTAAACTGTTAACATTATTCGCGTACCCTCCGTCACTATGTGATGGAGTGCAAAAAGATGTGTGAATTTTGGCTAACTGTAGGTAGTAACTGGGTGATTGTAACCTATCCACCGCTGCCCACTGGATGGGGGGCGGTGTGCAGGACAAACATATCAATTGTGACACTAGCTCTCCACATATGTCAGTTGCTTAATTTAGAAACTGTACTTTTGGTCGATCTCGAACCTGTTGTTGATGTGACGACTTATACTGAATATTGTAACTAGCTCATCAAGATTGTAACTTGCTTAGCTAAATGAATTGTGGGGTTCAGTCCCTGAGCCCATTATGTGCCTCTGTAACCCTTTCCACTACCGCCCACAAGATGGGTATGGGGTGCATAATAAATGAACTAAACTAACTAAACTTCTCACTTTGGTTAGTAAGCTTAGAGCTGTCCCTTGCCACAGCTCACCTTAAGCTTGATCCTACTAGTTCTCCAAGGAACATATCCCGCCAATAGTTTACCTTTACAATCAGGTACCCAATTACTGCACGGTGAACAGGGGCGAACAGTCTGTAAACAACACTACTAAATATAAACAGCTACTGCCGTGCAAAGTAAGTGGCATCGTGCGCGTGTTATACTTCAGCCCCGGTGGGTGTGCGGGCGTGCACGCTGTCTAGGTGCCAGGAGGCATCTTGTCTTACACAAAACGGAGTTGGAGAAAGTTGAGAGGTATACCCCCAGACAACAGTATACAGTATAGTGCCAGCAGTGAGGATGTAAGGTAGTAGAGCAGAAGTAAACCTCACCTCGCTGACAAACAGGTTACCATGGACAAACAAGGAGATGTTTGAGATGGTTGGTACTCAATAGTGTGTCAACAAATAACATGGAACAATTTCTTCTGATATTAATGATATAATCCTCTCACTTAAAACCCCACCAAGTAGCCTTTCTGGGGTACCAATCCCAATTGATCAAAAACGTTTTGGCCGTGACATTACTCCACAATAAATAACTAACTCCGAGCCTTTCCTGGTATTCTTTAAGAGGCAAGAGTAATATAAGTCCATACAATGGTGATCTCCCTGAAGTCACCAATTGTTTGTTGACAAATATCATCCCTGCCTACCTTGTCCATAGTTTTTGAAAAGCTAATGAACACCTTTATTCTTACCTAGCTTCATACACACAGCTCTTGAGACAAACGAGTGTCCCAATAGGTCTATTTATTGATAAGTGTTAGGCTTTTGACACAGCTGAGCACAATAACCTTCTCAAAATGCAACACCAAGGAATCACGGGTCACTCCCAACACTACTTTCGACCTCACCTCAGTGACAGGCTCCAGTAAGTTTATGTGGACAACGCTATTTTTCTAACACTGTCAATTTACATTGATTTTCCACTCCTCTTTTCCATTTACATCAATGATCTACTCAACTCCACTTAACACCTGAAGCCAACTCTATTTGCTGATGACATAATTTTTTTTTCTCATATGCTAACCCACTTATTCTGACGCAGTGAAAATTGAACTAAGTCCACGTGTTACTGAATACTAACACACTCACGCTTAAGATGACCAAATTCCACATCAGAAAGTGAAGAAAGGATGGCGTTTCGGTCCGTCCTGGATCATTATCTTGTGTGAAAGAAAAGAGGAAGGTACATGCAAACTGATCCCCCGCTTAACACTGAGAAAACCAATTATATATTGTTCGGTAATATGTCCACCAATCAAATTAATCTTAGAATTAACAATTCCCAAAGTGAGAACAGAGTAGATGAAGAATTCATCTTTAAACTGAATTTCACTTGTTATATACAAACGTATGTTTATAAAAGAGTAGACAGTCCCTTTAGAGTCCCCATACTACATAGCACGCTCTGCTTTGTTACACTACTTTATGCGTTCACTTCCTCATACCTCGATACCGATATCTGCACCTTGGGCTCTACAACTCTAAATTAACTCTAATTAACATAAATCAACAATTAGAACAATAACGAACTTCAGTCCCAGACAGCACTCTGTTCTCTTACTGAAATTTCTTAGTATGTTAAATATCAAATCATTGCACACACACACACACACACACACACACACACACACACACACACACACACACACACACACACACACACACACACACACACACACACACACACACACACACACACACACACACACACACACACACACACACTCACACACACACACACACACACACACACACACACACACACACACACACACACACACACAGGGGCCTCGTAGCCTGGTGGATAGCGCGCAGGACTCGTAATTCTGTGGCGCGGGTTCGATTCCCGCACGAGGCAGAAACAAATGGGCAAAGTTTCTTTCACCCTAAGTGCCCCTGTTACCTAGCAGTAAATAGCTACCTGGGAGTTAATCAGCTGTCACGGGCTGCTTCCTGGGGTGTGTGTGTGGGGTGGGAAATTTAAAAAAAAAAAAAAAAAAGTAGTTAGTAAACAGTTGATTGACAGTTGAGAGGCGGGCCGAAAGAGCAAAGCTCAACCCCCCGCAAAAACACAACTAGTAAACACACAACTAGTAAACACACACACACACACACACACACACACACACACACATACACACACACACACACTGAGAAAACTAACTAACAAACAAACTTAAGTCATGGTCATCTTAAGCGTGAGTTTGTTAGTATTAGAGCTACGAGCGTAGCTCTCATCCTGTAACTACACTTAGGTAATTATACACACACACACACACACACACACACACACACACACACACACACTGGTGTAGCTTTGCTGATAAGAAAAGGTTGGAGTTTTGAAGAGATGTTAATTCAGAACTGTGAAAGTTTCAGTGACTACATATCAGGCATCATAGCAACTGGAGGACAGAAAATTATAGTAGTAGTCATATATATAACCCCCCACCGAACGACAGAAAACCCAGACAGGAATATGATAGAAACAACTTGGCCACCATCAATATAATGGAGAGGGCAGCTTCTGTGGCTAGCAGGAACGGATCCAGACTACTAATCATGGGAGACTTCAACCATGGGAAGATAGACTGGGGGAACAGAGACCCACATGGAGGACCAGACACATGGAGAGCTAAGCTGCTGGATGTGGCAACAAGAAACTTTCTAAGTCAACACGTCAAGGGACCGACAAGAATGAGAGGAGAGGATGAACCAGCCTGGCTTGATCTGATATTTACCCTAAATGAGTCGGATATAAGGGAAGTTAAGTTGGAAGCCCCCCTGGGAATGAGTGATCATAGTGTATTGAGCTTTGAGTACCTGGTTGAGCTAGGAATTATCACCCCCAAAAAAAGAACTGGGAAACAAAGGGCTGGCGTACCGAAAGGTAAACTATGAGGAGATGAATAAATTCCTAAGGGATATACATTGGGACACAGAACTCAGAATCAAGTCCGTACAAGACATGATGGACTATGTCACCCAAAAGTGTCAGGAGGCTATAAGCAGGTTTGTCCCAGCCCGACAGGAAAAAACAGAGAAGCAAAAGAAGAATCCGTGGTTTAATAAGGAATGTATGAAAGCAAAGGAGCTGAACAAAAGGGCATGGAGGAACTTCCGTAATAAGAGAACACCAGAAAGTAGAGAGAGATACCAGAGAACCAAGAACGAGTATGTCAGTGTGAGAAGAGCAGCTGAGAAAAGGTATGAAAATGATATAGCTAATAAAGCCAAGACCGAACCAAAGCTACTACATAGTCACATCAGGAGGAAGACAACAGTGAAGGAACAGGTGATGAAACTTAGGACGGGCGAGGACAGGTACACAGAGAATGACAGAGAGGTGTGTGAAGAACTCAACAAAAGGTTCCAGGAGGTCTTTACAATAGAACAGGGAGAAGTCACGGCGCTAGGAGAGGTGGCAGCAAACCAGGCGACCTTGGAAAGGTTCGAAATTATAAGAGATGAGGTCAAGAAGCACCTATTGGAGCTGGATGTGAGAAAAGCTGTTGGGCCGGATGGAATCTCACCATGGGTATTGAAAGAGTGTGCAGGAGCACTTTGCTTGCCACTCTCCATAGTGTATAGTAGGTCACTGGAAACGGGAGATCTACCAGAAATATGAAAGACTGCTAATGTAGTCCCAATATACAAAAAGGGTGACAGACAAGAGGCACTGAACTACAGGCCAGTGTCCTTAACTTGTATACCATGCAAGGTGATGGAGAAGATTGTGAGAAAAAACCTAGCAACACATCTGGAGAGAAGAGACTTCGTGACAACCCATCAACATGGGTTCAGGGAGGGTAAATCTTGCCTTACAGGCTTAATAGAATTCTACGATCAGGTGACAAAGATTAAGCAAGAAAGAGAAGGATGGGCGGACTGCATTTTTTTGAACTGTCGGAAAGTCTTTGACACAGTACCCCATAAAAGGTTGATGCATAAGCTGGAGAAACAGGCAGGAGTAACTGGTAGGGCGCTCCAGTGGATAAGGGAGTCCCTAAGCAATAGGAAGCAGAGAGTTACAGTGAGGGGTGAGACCTCAGATTGGCGTGAAGTCACCAGTGGAGTCCGACAGGGCTCTGTACTCGGACCTATCCTGTTTCTGATATACGTAAATGATCTCCCAGAGGGTATAGACTCATTCCTCTCAAGGTTTGCTGACGACGCCAAAATTATGAGACGGATTAAGACAGAGGAGGACAGCTTGAGGCTTCAAGAAGACCTGGACAAGCTGCAGGAATGGTCGAACAAATGGTTGTTAGAGTTTAACCCAAGCAAATGTAATGTAATGAAGATAGGGGTAGGAAGCAGGAGACCAGATACAAGGTATCATTTGGGAGATGAAATACTTCAAGAGTCAGAGAGAGAGAAAGACCTGGGGGTTGATATCACGCCAGACCTGTCCCCTGAAGCTCATATCAAGAGGATAAAATCAGCAGTATATGCCAGGTTGGCTAACATAAGAACGGCCTTTAGAAACTTGTGTAAGGAATCTTTCAGAACATTATATACCACATATGTCAGACCAATCCTGGAGTATGCGGCTCCAGCATGGAGTCCATATCTAGTCAAGCATAAGACTAAACTGGAAAAGGTTCAAAGGTTTGCCACCAGATTAGTACCCGAGCTGAGAGGTATGAGCTACGAGGAGAGACTACAGGAATTAAACCTCACTTCATTGGAAGACAGAAGAGTTAGGGGGGACATGATCACCACATTCAAGATTCTCAAGGGAATCGACAGGGTAGATAAAGACAGGCTATTTAACACAAGGGGCACACGCACTAGGAGACACAGGTGGAAACTGAGTGCCCAAATGAGCCACAGAGATATAAGAAAGAACTTTTTTAGTGTCAGAGTGGTTGAAAAAATGGAATGCATTAGGCAGTGATGTGGTGGAGGCTGACACCATACACAGTTTCAAATGTAGATATGATAGAGCCCAATAGGCTCAGGAACCTGTACACCTGTTGATTGACGGTTGAGAGGCGGGACCAAAGAGCCAGAGCTCAACCCCCGCAAGCACAACTAGATGAGTACAACTAGGTAAGTACACACACACACACACACACACACACACACACACACACACACACACACACACACAACCACACACACACACACACACACACACACACACACACACACACACACACACACACACACACACACACACACTCACACACACAAGCGTGCTCTACATCTATAAAGCTAACTTGCAATACTAATCCTGACCTTAAGTGCTTCAGAGAGAGTTGCAACAGAGCCATACGATAAGCGTGTATGTACTTACCTAATTGTGTTTACTGGAGTTGAGCTCTGGCTCTTTGGTCCCGCCTCTCAACGGTCAATCAACAGGTGTACAGGTTCCTGAGCCTACTGGGCTCTATCATATCTACACTTGAATCTGTGTATGGAGTCAGCCTCCACCACATCATTTCCTAATGCATTCAATTTGTCTACTACTCTGACACTGAAAAAAAATTCTTTCTAACGTCTCTATGGCTCATTTGGGCACTCAATTTCCACCTGTGTCACCTAGTTCGTGTGCCCCTTGTGGTAAATAGTCTGTCTTCATCTACCCTATCAATTCCTCTAAAAATCTTGTATGTGGTGATCATGTCCCCTCTAACTCTTCTGTCTCCCAGTATTTGATATCCCAAGAGTGCGACTTAACAAGAGCTGAAATGCCATGTTAATCAAGGGTCCTGAACTGTGGAATGGCTTCCCAAATGAAAATATATATGTACTTTTCTCAACCAATTTAGGAGAGAAACTTAAGATTATGTAATTAACTAATTAACTATGTGAACAATTATATTCCCATCCTACATAAGTCAGCCTGTGTTTTGCCGGTAGTGCGAACATTATGTATTATATTGATTTACTGCTGCTAGAAACGGCAGTTTTTAAATACTATTTAAAAATTTCAAGTCATACAATAAACCTCTTTAACAATTCACACAAAATAAAAGGTAGTCATTCAAGTTAAAGGTAAAGGTAAGCTTGATTATTCCCAGGGTTTGGTTTGCTTTTTTTACTGCCGCTCCCACTTGTTGTGTAGCTTAGTGAATGATGGAGTGACTCCAAGGTGGTCCTGTTCTTCATCTACTTGTTGTAAGGTAGAGATGTCCAAGTGGTAGTTGTGGCGTGGATGTTGTGTCCCTCATGTAAGGTCTTGCATTTATACACATTAAAAAGCATTTGCCAGTCATCTGACCATTTGTGGAGTTCATGTAGATCTCTTCGTAAGGCTCAATACCATTTTCAATTCCCATTTTACCAAAGATCTTAGTGTCATCTGCAAATCTGATGATGTGGTCTGTAATATTCTCATCTATGTCACTGAGGTATATAACAAAAAGGGTCACAAAATGGGCCTCTGTGGTACCCCACTTACCACATTTCTCCAATCAGATTCATTCCCATTTAGTACGAGGGAATCTGTTTTCTTTGTTTTAACCATTGTTTTTATCCATTCCAGTATTCTCCCATCTATGCATGTAATTTCCTGGCCAGTCATTCATGTGGTACCTTATCAACAGCTGTAGCAACGTCCGTGTATACTACATCTACCAGAAGTTTTGTCTAAATAGCCGGTTACTGTTTTCAGAAATGTGAGCAGGTTTATAAGGCATGATCTATTTTTAACAAACCCATGTTGCGTTGATTTTACAAGATTGTTCTCTGAGAAGTTGGACGATTCCCTCAGGATTCTCTCAATGAGCTTGCATATGTGTGATGTCAAGCTGATCGGACGGTGGTTTTCTGCCTTTATTTTTTAAATGAGGGTGACATTTGGATATTTCTAATCCAGGGGAACTATCACTTGGTCCAGGGATTTTCTGAAACTAGTGGTGTGCAGAGTGTATCTGCCAGTTCCTGTACGACTTTAGATTGAATTCCATCCACACCTGGAGCTTTTGAGTCTTTCAATTTGTCAATGTTCTTCCTGATCGTGTCATATAATGGGTATATCCCTTAATATATCTTTTCACCTTCAAACATTTGTGTGGGTGATGGGATGTCATTCAATCTTTCTAGTGTGAACACTGGTGTTAAGTTTTCATTTAGTGTTTGCTGGCCTTTTATCACCCAATATAACTTGGTTACTGTCATCTGTTAGGGGTCCTACTGAGTCCTTGGTGTTGGTTATACTTCCTATATATGCATACAATGACTTTGGATTTTCCTTTATGTTTTGGACAAGTTTTCTTTCGTAGTCGCTTTTGGCTAATCTAATTTCCTGGGTGACTGAATTTAATGGCCTTTTATCTCTCTCATAATCCACGATGTTCATCATTGATTTATAGTCTGCAGAAGTTCCGTTTAGTTATTAACACTTTTTACTACTTGTGTCATCCATCTTGTTCCTTTTATTTTCCTGCTCCTCTTTGGTACATTTCTATAACTGAGCTCAGTAATGACCTTTTTGAAGTTCTCCCCTTGATGTTTCCATGCCAAGCTCACCCATCAACTCCCTCCAGGAGGTGTTTTGCAAGTCCTCTCTCATTCCCTGATGATCTGCTCGATGGTAATCTAGGTCATCATCCTGGACCTTTACGAGAGTTTCTGTAATTGTATTCTTAGAATATTGTGATCACACGATGGGGTGAGCTTTTCCCCGACTTGAATTTGATGGATCATTTACAGCATGATGGAGCCTTTTTCTGTTGTTAGCACAAGATCAAGAATGTTGTTACCTCGAATGGGCTGTCACATGCATGAGAAAGGAGTCCTGCACCAGGTCTAGAAATCTATCTTCTGTCTGGGATGTTAGATTTACCCAATCTATTTTCTCGTGATTAAAGTCGCCCATTATAAGAGTCTGGGTTTGTGACGCCGCATTGATCACATTATACAGATCAGTAACCTCCTCTGCTGCTGCTCCTGCTGCTGTCAGCCTTGTAGCATACTCCCACTGTCAGTATGTTACCATCTTGAGCTAGTATATTGCACCATACTGACTCTGAGGATCGCATGGTGTTAAGTTCCTCATTGGTGGTTGCCTTCAGGTCCTTCATACAGCAGTACACCTCCTGCTCTTGTTGTTCTGTCCTTCCTGAACGGTGGATGGTACCCTGGGAGGTGGAATTCCCCAATGTCCTCTCGTGTTTCACTGATGTCAATGATGTCAGGATTTTTTTTACCTCAGCATATGCACAAAATGCATCAAATTTATTCACCAGGCTTCTGGCATTGATGTATAAGTAATATATATTTCTTACGTTGTTCTTATTGGGCAGAGAGATAGCTCCTGGATTCTGTACATTATTATTGTGTTCGTCATAACTTTGGTTTTGTGCCTGTTCGTCCTGCGAGATCTGTAGAGTTAGTCTGGCTGGCTGGGTGGAGGACCACGTCCTCTCCTTCACATACTATCTTGATCACCCGTCCTCTCCCGAGCACTAGCTTTGCATCTTTGTATGCATCTAAGGTCCTTAACTTGCCTCTTAGTACTCTCTCGTTTTTTAGCTGTTCAAATGTGTGGTCTGGGGAGATATTGACATACAACCCTTCAAGATCTTTTGGGTTATGCGTACTGGTGAGTATTTTCCTTTTGTGTTCAAGGTTTACAATGGTTATGTGTACTATACTCGCTTCGGGTTTACCTAACCTCCCATCACTGGATAGACTAAGATCCACCTCGCTACCTATCACTTTCACTATCACTTCCTCAACGATTTCCTGTTCATTCTTACCCCTCTACTTTTGTAAGGTTCCTTATGATGAGGTTGTTTTGTTTTATCTATCCAAAGCTTTTGCTGCTCTCAGCAGACCTTCTGCGTCACTGTCTTCACTCTGCCTGCGTGTAGAGTGTTGTCCCCGAGAGTACCAGCTCCGCCCTGGTTCACCTGGCTTACCCTCGGGCATCACGCCTACACCTGGTACCCATACACAGGGGGGGGGGGGTTACACTTCTCCGTGAATATATTCCTTGGCAGTCGGGTCCCGGTAGTACAGTCGGGCTCGTTCTCGACTCACAATCGGGAATTACAGGTTCGAATTCCGAGCGGGACTAAAATGGTTAGCCACATTTCCTATCACTTAATGTTCCTGTTCATCTATCAGTAAATAGGAACCCAAGAGTTACCCTATTGTGGGGGGGGGGGTTGCAACCTTGGGGGAGGGGGGACCTCGATGTATGTCTAGCATGTATATATACACTTGCTGCCTTTCTCCCGTTAAGATGAATTATTGTTATAAATGGCG
This sequence comes from Procambarus clarkii, assembly GCF_040958095.1. Taxonomy (NCBI): domain Eukaryota; kingdom Metazoa; phylum Arthropoda; class Malacostraca; order Decapoda; family Cambaridae; genus Procambarus; species Procambarus clarkii. The sequence goes on from NC_091192.1 coordinate 6,207,174, forward strand.
CGACAAGTGGCTTTACAAGAATTTAAAATCAACTTTATTTCTATGTTCTCTCTTAACCCCCAATGTACCTTCTTGTATATAAATAAATAAATAAATAAATAAATAAATAAATAAATAAATAAATAAATAAATAAATAAATAAATAAATAAATAAATAAATGGACATGGACACAACGCCACCAGAAAGCAAAAAACTCTCATTCAGACTACACAGTGAATCAGCTTTAGGCAATCTCTCTAATGCACTTCACAATATTAACTGAGAATCTGAATTCAATAATACACAGTATATAAACTCATTAACTAACCTCTTTCTCTCCAAAACTCTAAGCCTCTACAACACTCACTGTCCCTTCCTTACCAAACAAGTAACTATAAAAGAAAAAATAACCCGTGGCTCACAAGTGGCATAATCAAATCAATCAACAAAAAACATGAATATGAAAAGAAATTTAGGATTGGCCTAGTTACAAAGTAAGTAGTTAAAAGGTAATCATCAGTGCTTACCAGTATCATAAGAAAAGCTAAACTTTCATATTATGAGACTAGATTCAAAGAAGCAAAAGGCAACATGAAAAGCACATGGAATACCATCTCTAATATCCTAGGAACTAAACAACACTCCCACAACCAGATAACACTCTCTAAGGATGGCCTTACACCTTCAACTGATTTAGAAATGGCAAATGAATTTAATAGCTTCTTTTCATCGGTTGGTGCTAACCTTGCCAGTAAAATCCCACAGACTCAGACACATATCAACACATCTCTCTCAGGCAGCTATCCAAACTATCTTCTCCTTTCACCAGTCAGCCCGACAGATGATGTGTCCATCATACACTCACTAAAAACCAAAGCTGGGAACATCAGTGAAATCCCATCCATTGCATACAAGAGCGCCTCCCATGCCCTTGCGCCACCTAGAGCTCTGCTGTTCAACAAATAACTTGAGTGTCATACCTTCCCTGATATCCTTAAAAAAAGCAAGAGTAACGCCAGTTCATAAAGGAGGTAATCCGGCAGACATAAACAATTATAGACCAATATCAAACCTACCCATATTATCAAAAATATTTGAAAAAAATATCTACAAACAGCTCTACTCCTATCTCGTAAAATTCGACATTCTTAGCTCCTGTCAGTTTGGCTTCCGCTCCCAAAAAGAGTACCAACGATGCAATTATTAGTCTCCTTGATATAATTTACTCAGCCCTTGACAAAAATGAGTTTCCGATTGGACTCTTCATTGACCTGAGAAAGGCCTTTGATACTGTTAATCACAATTACCTCTTACGTAAACTCCATCATTATGGAATCCGAGGCCATGCACTGGACTATATCCAATCCTATCTTAGTGATAGACACCAATGTGTAGCCATCAATAATATAACCTCTCCCACTCTACCAATAACCGTTGGAGTGCCACAGAGCAGCATCTTGGGACCTCTCCTATTTCTTATATACATCAATGATCTGCCTAATGTCTCTAAACATTCTGAAACCTATTTTGTTTCCTGATGATACTACCCTCATCTACTCTAACTCCAACCCACATACACTAAATAATGTTGTTAATAATGAACTAAAAAAAAGTCCACTTATGGATGTCAACCAACAAACTAACACTTAACATAGAAAAGACCTACCACATCTTATTTGGAAGCAAATCTACAAATGCAATTCAGCTTTAGATAGACAATGTAAACATTAGCAATAAAAATGATGGAAAGTTTCTCTGCCTATTCCTAGACAAGAGACTCAACTTCAGCACCCACATACAACACATAACTAAGAAAGTCTCTAAAACAGGTGGTATACTCTCCAAAATCAGATATTAAGTACCTAACTCTGCTCTCATCTCTCTATATTATGCACTAATCTATCCCTATCTTAATTATGGTATCTGTGCATGGGGTTCAACCACTGCAAACCACCTCAAGTCCATCATCACCCAGCAAAAATCTGCTATCAGAATAATAACAAATTCTGCTTTCAGACAACACTCAGCCCCTTGTTTAACTCCCTAAACATGCTAAACATAATCTCACTCCACAAATTCTCTTGTGTCAACTACATTTACAGAACCCATGAGCGCCACACCAGAAACAAATACAGTTTTGATATTCCAAGAGTATGACTTAATCAAACTAGAAATGCTCTACAAATCAAGGGACCCAGAATGTGGAATGACCTTCCCAGTCATGTTAAAGACTGTACCTCTCTCAACCAGTTTAAGATAAAAACTAAGCACTACCTAATAAATTCCCTGTAACCTACCTTACCCCTATATTGTCAACCCATGTCTGTTTTTTTAAAACAACGCTGTTTGTCGACCTAATTATATTTGTGCTGCTTTTTCTGCCATGTTCCCCCCTTTTTTATTTTATTTTTATTTTTAATTGTTCTCAACACATTTTATACTTTAATCTCAATTAGTATTAAGTTTTAGTTTTAGTGTTTTTCCTGCCCGAAACGCTTTGGGTAATAGTGGCTTTAGGCATTGTATGTACTAGCTCTATCTATAAATCTATCAATTTTTGTAAAACCTCTTGTATGTATGTACCTTACCTAAATAAACATTTATTTATTATTTATTTATAACCCTGTTCTTAAATGCAAATCCTGCTCTGAAACTCTCCCTGGACAGATGTAATAGGACCCATTATCACCACACCAGAAATAAATATCTCTTTGATATCCCCAGAGTCAAACTTAATCTGTGTAAACACTCTATGCATATAAAGGGACCCAGTCTATGGAACTCACTCTCTATTGAATTGAAAAGCTGTCCAACTTTTGCGTCATTCAAAAACAAAACTAAAAAGTACCTAATTTCATCTTCATAGTTTTTTACCTTGTTGCCTTAAAATTGCACTGTATCTATTGCTACCCAATCTCCCAATCTTTATGTACCCAATCTGAACATCTTTACCATTGTGATCATTGCTGTCTTCTTATATGTGCTGTCAATCTGCTGTATGGTGTCTATTAATCTTGTTTAAATTACCAATCAAGCTGTCAATGTAATCAATCAGAGCTTTAATATACCAATGTGCTTTAATATACTAACTAATCTCTCTTATCTCATTTTTGTCTTGCAATGTATCTGTTATCATTTTATTAATTCTGTTAGAATTTACCTACTTAAAATTATCTGTTAGATTAAGGACCTGCCCGAAACGCTGCACGTACTAGAGGCTTTACAAGATTGTAAATACTATGCTATGTATTCTCACAAACCCAATGTACCTTATTGTATATAAATAAATAAATAAATAATAAATAAATAAATAAATAATAAATAAATAAATAAATAATAAATAAATAAATAAATAAAATAAAAACAATAAACAAGTTTACCTTCATTAAAGGTGCGTCCTGTGATAGAAAACGAATGCTTCAACTACAGAAAATGGCACTATGTCTAGGTAGGCTATGACAAAAACACACTCGTACTGGTTCTGCAATTCGCGGATAAACAATAATTGGTGGTTGGTCAATAAGCAATGGTGACTTAACACTTTCCCTCCACACCCTGCGGTAGATATTTATTAGGTCCAACTCCAAGCCAAACCACTATTTATTGTTGTAAATTCTGGACTTCACTCAACAGTTCTGTTCCACATATATATTGGTTGCGTCTCTCAACGTTTATCATGTATTAGTTTATATATTACAGACTTGTAATCCCCGGGGCCCAAATGGTTTTGTGACCGAGCTTCTTGTTCAGTGTAACCAGCACATTGTAATGTATCATAACTCACTATGATCCGTGGGGCTCAGCTGTGTGATCCGTGGGGCTCAGTTGTGTGATCCGTGGGGCTCTGTTGTGTGATCCGTGGGGCTCAGTTGTGTGATCCGTGGGGCTCAGTTGTGTGATCTGTGGGGTTCAGCTGTGTGATCCGTGGGGCTCAGTTGTGTGATCCGTGGGGCTCAGTTGTGTGATCTGTGGGGTTCAGCTGTGTGATCCGTGGGGCTCAGTTGTGTGATCCGTGGGGCTCAGTTGTGTGATCCGTGGGGCTCAGTTGTGTGATCCGTGGGGCTCAGCTGTGTGATCCGTGGGGCTCAGCTGTGTGATCCGTGGGGCTCTGTTGTGTGATCTGTGGGGCTCAGTTGTGTGATCCGTGGGGCTCAGCTGTGTGATCCGTGGGGCTCAGCTGTGTGATCCGTGGGGCTCAGCTGTGTGATCCGTGGGGCTCAGTTGTGTGATCCGTGGGGCTCAGTTGTGTGATCTGTGGGGCTCAGCTGTGTGATCCGTGGGGCTCAGTTGTGTGATCTGTGGGGTTCAGCTGTGTGATCCGTGGGGCTCAGTTGTGTGATCTGTGGGGTTCAGCTGTGTGATCTGAGGGGCTCAGCTGTGTGATCCGTGGGGCTCAGTTGTGTGATCTGTGGGGCTCAGCTGTGTGATCCGTGGGGCTCAGTTGTGTGATCCGTGGGGCTCAGCTGTGTGATCCGTGGGACAGTTGTGTGATCTGTGGGGCTCAGTTGTGTGATCCGTGGGGCTCAGCTGTGTGATCCGTGGGGCTCAGTTGTGTGATCTGTGGGGCTCAGCTGTGTGATCCGTGGGGCTCAGTTGTGTGATCCGTGGGGCTCAGCTGTGTGATCCGTGGGACAGTTGTGTGATCTGTGGGGCTCAGTTGTGTGATCCGTGGGGCTCAGCTGTGTGATCTGTGGGGCTCAGCTGTGTGATCTGTGGGGCTCATCTGTGTGATCTGTGGGGCTCAGCTGTGTGATCCGTGGGGCTCAGTTGTGTGATCCGTGGGGCTCAGCTGTGTGATCTGCGGGGCTCAGCTGTGTGATCTGTGGGGCTCAGCTGTGTGATCTGTGGGGCTCAGCTGTGTGATCCGTGGGGCTCAGTTGTTTGATCTGTGGGGCTCAACTGTGTGATCCGTGGGGCTCAGCTGTGTGATCTGTGGGGCTCAGCTGTGTGATCTGTGGGGTTCAGCTGTGTGATCTGTGGGGCTCAGGTGTGTGATCTGTGGGGCTCAGCTGTGTGATCCGTGGGGCTCAGCTGTGTGATCTGTGGGGCTCAGCTGTGTGATCTGTGGGGCTCAGCTGTGTGATCTGTGGGGCTCAGCTGTGTGATCTGTGGGGCTCAGTTGTGTGATCCGTGGGGCTCAGTTGTGTGATCCGTGGGGCTCAGTTGTGTGATCCGTGGGGCTCAGTTGTGTGATCTGTGGGTCTCAGCTGTGTGATCCGTGGGGCTCAGTTGTGTGATCCGTGGGGCTCAGCTGTGTGATTTGTGGGGCTCAGCTGTGTGATCTGTGGGGCTCAGTTGTGTGATCCGTGGGGCTCAGTTGTGTGATCCGTGGGGCTCAGTTGTGTGATCTGTGGGGCTCAGCTGTGTGATCCGTGGGGCTCAGTTGTGTGATCCGTGGGGCTCAGTTGTGTGATCTGTGGGGCTCAGCTGTGTGATCCGTGGGGCTCAGCTGTGTGATCTGTGGGGCTCAGCTGTGTGATTTGTGGGGCTCAGGTGTGTGATCTGTGGGGCTCAGCTGTGTGATCTGTGGGGCTCAGTTGTGTGATCTGTGGGGCTCAGCTGTGTGATCCGTGGGGCTCAGCTATGTGATCTGTGGGGCTCAGCTGTGTGATTTGTGGGGCTCAGTTGTGTGATCTGTGGGGCTCAGCTGTGTGATCCGTGGGGCTCAGCTGTGTGATTTGTGGGGCTCAGCTGTGTGATCTGTGGGGCTCAGCTGTGTGATCTGTGGGGCTCAGCTGTGTGATCTGTGGGGCTCAGCTGTGTGATGTGAGTGCCGGTGTACAACACTGACTCTTGGGCCCCGCTGGTGAACCTTCTCAACCACAAGCAACAGATACAACCTCAAAGGAAAACAATTACATCTCATAAGTAAAACAGGTGAATATATGAAGGGCGCGACATGGAGTGAGAGAGAGTGGGTGAGTGAGTGAGAGAGTGAGTGAGAGAGTGAGTGATAGAGTGAGTGTGAGAGTGACACTGCTGCCCACACAACCGTGCTGACCCCAGGGAGGTCAGGGTCAACCAACCATCATTAAGAGCCTTCCCACCTCCCCAATATTAACAGATAAAGGTTCTCGAACATAAGATTAAACACATTTTGGGGAGTCACAAAACCTGTTTGGCTTATAATATTGTTGTCTGGGGACAGAAAGCCTGAATATATATACTTGAGAATTGTACCGAGGTGCCCCCCCCCCCCAAGGTGGGACCACAGACCTCCCCCATAACACCACAACGGTGGCCTCAGGCCTCGCTCTGCTGAGGGGACACACACGGACTCTTATTATTGGACAATGAACTCTGCTACGTTGGACTTAACACACTGGTATGTGGGACCCGCATCAACCATATGTCGGGAAAAGACAACATATCCCACCACATCAATGATTTTTTTTTTTAATTTAAATTTTGCCCCGAGGGGCGAGTTTATTGGGCAGCGCCACTCATCTTGTGAGTGGACACACCGCCATAGCAGCATGTACAACACTCCCCAATAGGAAGAAAACCCGCTGGGTTGTTCACCCTGTCACATGTACCCAGACACAGCTGGGACTTGCTTAACTGTCTCAAGTGAACAGCTCCTCAAACAAGAAGATTAACATCTATCAACCCTTAAAAGCTTACGTTATCTTGCGGGTGCAAAATGGGGAAATCTTTTAAGAACAGTATCAATATTTGACAAATAGTGTTTTCCTAACTCAAACAATGTGGGGTTTATTATTCTACACATATTCCTAATGTCTCTCAGGTGTTCACATTCACGTAGATAGTGGTCAAGGCGGTGTCCATCACTCTCACCACAGATTCTGCAACTTCGCTGATCAACTGTTGTTTCCATTCCAAATCTCCATGGATATTCGTATCAAAGACGGATTCTCACTATTACTGATTCTCTCCCTCGTCCTCCTCTTCGGCCATAGTGACTGGGATTGCCAGCTGCAACCATGTTGTACCATCGAACAGATTCACTGGTTTGTGCTTCTATCCTCCTTTCCTCAGTTACCTTGTCACGGTGATGTTGCCTGATAATACCTCTAATTTGTAGTTGAGTCTTGGGTATGAAGTATTCAATATGGTCTCCTTCAGCAGCCAGCACATCTGCTCGTTCATTCCCACATATTCCAACATGGGAGGGGATCCACAGAAACTTGATGACTCTTCCCTGATTGGTAAGTACTCTCACAGCTCTCTTAATTTCAGCGACTATTGCAAGATTTTCTGCCTGATTTTTACTTATTCTTTGCAGTGCTGCTTTTGAATCGGTGCAAATCACTGCACCATTAGTGTTCCGTTCAAGAAACCTTAACGCCATAACAATGGCAGTTAGCTCTGCTTGTGTTGAAGAGGCATAGTTCTCAATACGCACTTTTTCTTCATTTCTGCGTTGGAAAGTATTATCCTTGATTACCGTGTATGCTGCACCAGCCCTGCCATTGACAGGATTAGATGACCCGTCAGTGTAGATTTGATCTAGTTCATCTCCGGCTTCTTTATAAATTTCCTCGAGATACTTGTGCCTCATTTCTTGTGGTATCATGTTGGATTTTTTCGTTGCCATTTCATTGATGATGATCTTGCATGAGTTATCCTCCCAGGGAGGTAACCTCTCTACAGGCAGGAGCTCACGGGCTTGCTCAAGCAGGTGAAGTTCTTCAAGGTAGCAGACTGTTCTGTGATGCCATTTTTTGCTTCTCCTGTTTCCCCCTGAAAGTAGCACAGAGCTCAGTTTTCTCTTAGCAATATCATTGTAATGGGGATCTCTGACTATCCTAATTGCAAGCTTAGCATTCAGCTCCTGAATTCTGCTTTTAACACTGGGAAGGGTGTATCCCCAGAGCATCAGTCACAGAGTAGTCCCGCGCATCAATCACAGAGAAGTCCCGCGCATCAATCACAGAGTAGCCCCGCGCATCAATCACAGAGTAGCCCCGCGCATCAATCACACAGTAGCCCTGCGCATCAATCACACAGTAGCCCCGCGCATCAATCACAGAGAGTAGCCCCGCGCATCAATCACACAGTAGCCCCGCGCATCAATCACAGAGAGTAGCCCCGCGCATCAATCACACAGTAGCCCCGCGCATCAATCACTGAGAGTAGTCCCGCGCATCAATCACACAGTAGCCCCGCGCATCAATCACACAGTAGTCCCGCACATCAATCACACAGTAGCCCCGCGCATCAATCACAGAGAGTAGCCCCGCGCATCAATCACACAGTAGCCCCGCGCATCAATCACAGAGAGTAGCCCCGCGCATCAATCACACAGTAGCCCCGCGCATCAATCACAGAGAGTAGCCCCGCGCATCAATCACAGAGAGTAGTCCAGCGCATCAATCACACAGTAGCCCCGCGCATCAATCACAGAGTAGCCCCGTGCATCAATACCAAACAGTAGCCCCGCGCATCAATCACTGAGAGTAGCCCCGCGCATCAATAACAAAGTAGCCCTGCGCATCAATCACACAGTAGTCCCGCGCATCAATCACACAGTAGCCCCGCGCATCAATCACAGGGAGTAGCCCCGCGCATCAATCACTGAGAGTAGTCCCGCGCATAAATCACACAGTAGCCCCGCGCATCAATCACTGAGAGTAGTCCCGCGCATCAATCACACAGTAGCCCCGCGCATCAATCACAGAGTAGCCCCGCGCATCAATCACACAGTAGCCCCGCGCATCAATCACAGAGAGTAGCCCCGCGCACCAATCACTGAGAGTAGTCTCGCGCATCAATCACAGAGTAGTCCCGCGCATCAATCACTGAGAGTAGTCCTGCGCATCAATCACAGAGTAGTCCCACGCATCAATCACAGAGTAGCCCCGCGCATCAATCACTGAGAGTAGTCCCGCGCATCAATCACTGAGAATAGTCCTGCGCATCAATCACAAAGTAGTCCTGCACATCAATCACAGAGTAGCCCTGCGCATCAATCACAGAGTTGTCCCGTGCATCAATCACAGAGTAGTCCCGTGCATCAATCACAGAGTAGTCCCGCGCATCAATCACAGAGTAGTCCCGTGCATCAATCACAGAGTAGTCCCGCGCATCAATCACAGAGTAGCCCCGCGCATCAATCACAGAGAGTAGCCCTGCGCATCAATCACTGAGAGTAGTCTCGCGCATCAATCACAGAGTAGTCCCACGCATCAATCACTGAGAGTAGTCCTGTGCATCAATCACAGAGTAGTCCCGCGCATCAATCACTGAGAGTAGTCCCGCGCATCAATCACAGAGTAGCCCCGTGCATCAATCACTGAGAGCAGTCCCGCGCATCAATCACTGAGAGTAGTCCTGCGCATCAATCACAAAGTAGTCCTGCGCATCAATCACAGAGTACCCCTGCACATCAATCACAGAGTAGTCCCGTGCATCAATCACAGAGTAGTCCCGCGCATCAATCACAGAGTAGTCCCGCGCATCAATCACAGAGTAGTCCCTGCATCAATCACAGAGTAGTCCCGCGCATCAATCACACAGTAGCCCTGCGCATCAATCACTGAGAGTAGTCCCACGCATCAATCACAGAGTAGTCCCGTGCATCAGAGTAGTCCCGCGCATCAATCACAGAGTAGTCCCGCGCATCAATCACAGAGTAGTCCCGTGCATCAATCACAGAGTAGTTCCGCACATCAATCACAGAGTAGTCCCGCGCATCAATCACTGAAAGTAGCCCCGCGCATCAATCACTGAGAGTAGTCCCACGCATCAATCACAGAGTAGTCCCACGCATCAATCACAGAGTAGTCCCGCGCATCAATCACAGAGTAGTCCCGCGCATCAATCACTGAAAGTAGCCCCGCGCATCAATCACAAAGTAGCCCCGCGCACCAATCACTGAAAGTAGCCCCGCGCATCAATCACAGAGTAGTCCCACGCATCAATCACAGAGTAGTCCCGCGCATCAATCACAGAGTAGTCCCGCGCATCAATCACTGAAAGTAGCCCCGCGCATCAATCACTGAGAGTAGTCCCACGCATCAATCACAGAGTAGTCCTGCGCATCAATCACAGAGTTGTCCCGCGCATCAATCACAGAGTAGTCCCGCGCATCAATCACTGAAAGTAGCCCCGCGCATCAATCACAGAGTAGCCCCGCGCATCAATCACTGAAAGTAGCCCCGCGCATCAATCACTGAAAGTAGCCCCGCGCATCAATCACAGAGTAGTCCCACGCATCAATCACAGAGTAGTCCCGCGCATCAATCACAGAGTAGTCCCGCGCATCAATCACAGAGTAGCCCCGCGCATCAATCACTGAAAGTAGCTCCGCACATCAATCACTGAGAGTAGTCCCGCGCATCAATCACAGAGTAGCCCCGCGCATCAATCACTGAAAGTAGCCCCGCGCATCAATCACTGAAAGTAGCCCCGCGCATCAATCACAGAGTAGTCCCACGCATCAATCACAGAGTAGTCCCGCGCATCAATCACAGAGTAGTCCCGCGCATCAATCACAGAGTAGCCCCGCGCATCAATCACTGAAAGTAGCTCCGCGCATCAATCACTGAGAGTAGTCCCGCGCATCAATCACAGAGTAGTCCCACGCATCAATCCCAGAGTAGCTCCGCGCATCAATCACTGAGAGTAGTCCCGCGCATCAATCACAGAGTAGTCCCGCGCATCAATCACGGAGTAGCCCCGCGCATCAATCACTGAAAGTAGCCCTGCGCATCAAGCACTGAGAGCAGTCCCGTGCATCAATCACTGAGAGTAGCCCCGCGCATCAATCACTGAAAGTAGCCCCGCGCATCAATCACTGAGAGTAGTTCCGCGCATCAATCACTGAGAGTAGCATAGAGATAGCATTATAAACGAGGCATGACAAGGCCGATATCAAAGTTTGTAAAATATTGAACCAGATACAAAACTTAAAATTCCAATAATTTCTTCAAGACTTTTCATATTACACAAGGAAGAGGCTATCACAGTTCAGGTTCTTTTGTATTGCAGAACTGTCAATAGTTAGTATTTTTCCCCGGAGCAGCACTCCCATGCAAGAGTGTGCCTGTTGAGGTCGCTGGAGAGCCATCGTCACTCAACTTTAAAAACACAACTGGAAAAACTGATCAAGATATATAGTAGAGAACACCTGACACACCGTGAACTCGATTCCGGTCTTCAAGGTCACTTCAAGACCAGATATTACTGGGCGTCAGATGCTGACCTTTGGCGTCTCCGGGAGGAGACACAACATGGCCTCAGATTGTCTCAATAATAATGATATTATGATATTGTCATCCACACTTCCGTGGGGGTAAACATTTCGTTTCCCTTGGTTCTGGGAGGCTCGAGACGCAGACTCCAAGCGCGCGAGGCCTCTATCGACTGGGCGATTGAGTAGTCTTAATGAGTTAGTTAGTTTAGTTCATTTATTATGCACCCTATACCCATCTTGTGGGCGGTAGTAGAAAGGGTTACAGAGGCACATAATGGGCTCAGGGACTGAACCCCACAATTCATTTAGCTAAGCAAGTTACAATCTTGATGAGCTAGTTACAAAATTCAATATAAGTCGTCACATCAACAATGGGTTCGAGATCGACCTCAAGTACATGTTCTAAATTAAGCAACTGACATATGTGGAGAGCTAGTGTCACAATTGATATGTTTGTCCTGCACACCGCCCCCCATCCAGTGGGCAGCGGTGGATAGGTTACAATCACTCAGTTACTACCTACAGTTAGCAAACTGGGGATATTTGGCTAAAATTTCTGGTAGCAGATCATTTTGAATAAAATATTTACACATCGCTGGAACATTGGTTATAGAATTGTCTCTAAATTCACGTATCTTTTCGCACTCCATCACATAGTGACGGAGGGTGTGCGAATAATTTTGTTGACACAGTTTACATTTGGTCAGGTCTACATCAGCAGATAATGAGAATTCCCAGAGATACTTGTAACCAAGTCTAAGCCGAGCAGTAGTAACATCTAGAAGTCTGCTGATTTTATTGCATGATCCATAGATGTATGGCTCCTCTTGCATGATAGTATGATAATAGATGGAATTACTGGTGTCAATTTCACTTTGTCTCAGATCTACAAGATCTTGTTGAAGTTCTCGGTGTACTGCTGCTCTCAGATTGCTCATTGACAATCCAAGGTTACACTCAACGGATCCTTTAAAGGCAGATTCTTCGGCTAACTTATCAGCTCTATCATGCATTCGGAGGCCAACATGAGATGGAGACCACATGAAATGGACTCTGTTACCATTCTTAATAATTTTGTTGTATTTGTGTCTAGCTTCGGACACGAGCATGTTACAGTTATGTCTTAAAGAGTTGAGAGCATTTAAGGATGATAAGGAGTCACTTACAATTAATGTATCAAGTTTGGAGACTTGTACACATTTCAGTGCAAGGATCAAGGCAAATAGTTCGGTCTGAAGAGTAGAGGCCCAATTGTTTATACGGACTCCCCACTCAAAGTACAAGCCATCGCCCATTGTCAGAACAACTGCACTTCCAGCTGCACCCGTGGTGCGGTGTAGGGAACCATCAGTGTATATGATTTGAGAGAATACTCTGTGGACAGAGCATCAATATGGCTTAAGGCGTTGAGCTTTGCCTCAAGACGAAGCTTGGGCTGATCTCTAATTTGCTTCTTGGGTGGAAGATAGGGATTAAAACTGGAAAGGGTGTAACCTCCCACGGTACAGGAAAGTGCCGTTGTTGTTTCTCTTGGTACAAATCATGAACCTGATACATTCTGAGTTGAGTTCCAGTTTTTGTTATCCATTTGGAACAATGCTGATCTTCAATAAAGAAATTCTGGAGGGCTTCTGTGCAAGGATTAGGATGAGTTAGCCTAAGCATTTTTATACCAATTTGACAGTTAATTTCAGTAACACGATCAACAACGCTCAGAATATTAAGTTCCTTTCCCATATTAAGTATCTTTGTGGTACGAGGGCACCCATGGATTATCCTCAAGGCTTCGTTCTGCAATTTTTCAAGCCCTCCAAGCTTTCTTTCAGGCATCAAAACAAGCAGAGGTGCAGCATAATCCACTAAAGATCTGATGTATGCAAAGTACATCATTTTGACAATTCTGACATTGGCACCATAGCCTGAGTGATAACCTGCAACAGCCTTGAGAGCTCGGAGCCTCTCTTTAAACTGACGACAGAGTCTGAATACAACAGGACCGTACGGTGGCACCTCAAGGCCAAGGTATTTGAATCTGTTTACATAGTCAAGCTGGGAGCCATCAGACAGTTGCATCTTGCGAACAGCTCCTCCCTGCCTGGGTGGGCGCCGATTTAGTATCTTTGTTTTCTCTGCTGAGATAATTAAACCTAGGTCCTGACATGAGTCTAATACAGAGTTAAGAGTGTTCTGCATGTTAGCATACCCAGTGGTGTGTATCATTATATCATCAGCATAGCTAATGATGTGGACGTTGGGTTTGCTCGGTATAGAGTTTAACAGCGTGTTTATTAAGATATTAAATAAGGTAGGACTGAGAACACCACCCTGCGGGGTACCTAGTTCAAAGTCTCTTGTTACACTCCTATGCCCCTGGAAAAATACAGATGACTTCCTGTTGGATAAGTAACCCCTGATCCAACAAAGAAGCCGACCACCAATATTCATTCTTGCAAGCTCACTCAAGATAACATGTCTATTTGCAATATCAAAGGCAGACTTGAGATCTAGGAAGGTGGTATATGACTTTTCAGTGTGCAGGGTAAGAAAGGTGATGATGCAATGATGCACACTCCTTCCATGCATGAAGCCATATATCTGGGGGGATACCATGGTTCTTATTGTATGGAGGAGTATTTATTTTTTTAATTAAAATATATAATAATTTTACTTATTAAATAAGGATGATTCTTATTAAGACTACTCAATAGCCCAGTCAATAGATCTTCCGCCTCACACTCGTGGGTCGAGTCTCCTAGAGCCCAGGTGAATGAACTGATAATAATAATAATAATAATAATATTAATACTATTAATAATAATAATAATAATAAATAATAATAATAATAAATAATAATAATAATATTAATACTATTAATAATAATAATAATAATAATAATAAATAATAATAATAATAATATTATTATTATTATTAACACTAATTTAAACTGGTAACATTGTAAGTATACTTAGTATAGCATTGCTAGTTTTTGTAAATAAGAATGATAATGAAGCAAAGCATTTCTGGTAAATCATAGACGATTTATTCAGAGTAAACTTATACTTCATTTTAGTCATCAAATCCTTTGTGACAAATGTCCTCTTGCTATTGTGGCAGAAATTTATCACACCAGCTGTTCCTCAGTTAAAACCTTTAAAATATTAACAATAATTTCCAACCTAAATAGATTGTTGTAATTCTATACACCTTCACCTTGCTCAGTTTTCATCGGATTATTAAATAATCTTTAGAGAGATAAGAGGAAGCTATTGGGAAGGTGTCGGGTTCAAGGTCCAGCAGCCAATAGGATCTTAATAAACTTCACCCTTCTGCACCCTCGCCGGTTCTGATTATTGATACTGGGGGAAGTGTTCTTGCCAGCTACGCCCTGACGCTCCGCCTCTCCTCCCACACTCAGTATGGCCATCACATCTTGCAACAATAATGCAGATTTTCATCTATATGCTTTATAACACGATTATAAAGCTATATTTATAGTGTATGTGTTAATGTATGTATATATATATATATATATATATTTAGGGGTACCACCACTGGTTTAATTAAAGGGACCCACATCCTCGAAGAAGAAAATAAATAGTGTTCAGAGAAGACCTTATGGATTCTCACTGAATACTTTAATCTTTTCCTCTCCTACCACCCCTATTATTTTTTTTATTTGATTTTATTGCAATGCTACAGTTTACAGAAAACACACACTTATATAACAATATACCAATCAGTGTTCGAAGACCTCGTCCAGCTCCTCGGGGGTCGGGTGCGTACCCAAGATACAGCACGCATTTCCCCTCTGAACAGCGACACTGAGGCGCTGAAACATAAAACTGGCCGCTCTTGGGTCTCTAGTCTTCCCAATGAGTTCCTCGCCCAGCTCCTTCAGGAACTTCAGTGCACATTTACCCTAGGCGCCCAGAGTCTCAGTGCCTATTGGCACGAACCTGTATCAACGTTCTAGGTCCCTGTACTTGTTAGTTTTCTGGGTCTCCCTGAAGGTGGCCGCCCCGCCTCCCTCAGCTGCGCTGTAAGGTAGATAGGTATCAGCCAATGTGGATGCACACGTGTAGTCCCACACGACCTGTTTACCTTCCCTCCACGGCTGTAGGGTGACTCCATCTGGGCGTTTTTGGCTGTTGTCAGGTCTGCCCAACTGAGGTTCCCTTTGTGCAGGACACCCAGCTGAAGCCAAACTTATCTTGATGATGTCATTGACTGCTTCATGTCTGGCAATCTTTCCCTGTGTCTTACGACAGATGAGACCATGGCTGCCGTATTGGTCTGCCCGTGCATGGCCTCAAATACACCGGTGCTCGGTGGAGATAGGGGCGGCAAGGCGCAGAGCAACACCAATACTTAGGGTCCGATGGTCCAGGCGGGTGCCCAAGGTGGAATTAGGGACTGCCACCAGGAAGTCCCCGGCATGGGGCGCTTGCACAGCTAGAAGACGAACTTTGTCCTTCCTAGAAGCTGCCTCCAGCAATGATGTGGCGATGTTCTCCACTATGGGGCTATCCCATTTGAACTGTTTGCAGTCATTTGGAAAAGTCGGTCGAGGATGAGAGTTGACGAGAGTGTCCCACTGACCGGCTCCTTCGGCGAATTTGGGATCATGAATCCGAATGGAGTCTCTTAGGTGTTCCGGTAGTATTTCCTTAACTAATTCACCTGTTGCACTGGTCGAGGATAAGAATGCTGGCAATGCTAACTGTGTCGCCTTGCGAATACCTATTCCCCCGAGTCTAACTGGGAGCGTTGCTTGGTCCCATTGGTCATCTTGCAGGGAGAGGTTTAACACTTTCACGGTTATTGACCTTAGGAGTGTGTCATATTCTGTTAATTTTGGGCTGTCGAAGGAGGGAGCACACCTTAGGAAATAGGTCAGTCTGGGCAAAGCCAGGCACCTTGTGAGAAGGTACAAAGCATCGTGGGCGTCCAAAGCCCCTATTCTTCCCTACAACCTCCTCAGGTCGTTCAGCTTTTCTTCGAGGACTACCTCAATGGCGCTCGAGCCCAGAGGTGCCCCTAGCAGCACACTGTCGGTGGGAGCGATCACTTGGGCTCCTGGCAATATGGTTCGCACTGCATCTATGGTTGGTTGGCTAGATGAGATGATTTCACACTTTAATGGGTTTAGGGTGAGTCCTAACTCCTCTCCCTTAGATTTCACCAGCTGTAGATCTTCTAGCAGGGACTCCTGTGTCCCTGCCAGGGTGCCATCGTCCAGGAACCAGATGTTGAGTTCGCTGGTCAACCTGCTTGTGACCTCTTTAACAGCCATGCAAAAAAAGAAAAGGGGCAAGTGGGTCTCCCTGCTGGACACCTTCTGCAGAAACAACTTCATGTTCCCCAAACAGCAGCGTCGATTCCCTACTGTACCCTGCTGAGACGAAGGGGAGTAGAGAAGGAAAGCTTGTTCGAACTGCTTCCAGTACCACATCCCTTTTTACCTGGTTGAAGGCATTTTTAAAGTCTAATTTAATTAATGCCTTATTTTCTGGGAGGTGCTTGATATAGGCTCGTGCTGCATGAGCTGCTGCTTCACAGCCATGGGGGACACCAAAACCTAGTTGATATATATATATATATATATATATATATATATATATATGTGTGTGTGTGTGTGTGTGTGTGTGTATCACGAAAATAAACAAGTGATTAAAAATGTGACAATGTCAGACCACGGAGGAAAAATGAAACAGGAATTTCCTTAAGTACTTTCGTATATTAATACATCTTCAGAAGGAGTGATTTTACAGATCGCGTACTGGACATAAATAGGCAGGAGAGAATGGTGGAGTGAGGTGAGGTACAATACGTGGACACTGCAGACGGCCTATTGGCCCATCTGATGAAGCCCATTGGCCCATCTGATGCAGCAACCGTACACAGGCCAACACATGGATAATTATTGCATAAAATAGTAAATATATACAATGAATTAGTGAAACAAATGTGTTCCAATGATCCTACTTAAATCGCCCTTTAATTGATCTATTACAAATGGGTCCAAGTTATATAGACCACTGCTAATGTTCATATTACTTTCTTTTGTGATCTGTATCAAAGCAGATTCAATTATGTTTCTGTTATAGGTGCTTTTACAATTTGTTATTGAAGAAGCCATCTCCCAATCAATTTGGTGAGAATCTTCTGACAGATGAACAAACAAAGCATTAGACAATTGGCCATGTCATACAGAGTATTTGTGCTTTTCACGAATTTTTTCACGAATGCTCTAACACGAATTTTCTGAATATTTCTTATGTTTCTTTTTACTGTCGATGGTAACTGAAAAATCAATTCTCCAAAATTCATTTTTATTTCTAGTTTGACGCGACGCTTGAATGCGTTTCGTAATAACTTATTACATTTTCAAAGACATTAGTTTACACACACACAACTGTAACCTGAAAACACTAAACAGAGTTTTACACAATGTTAACATTGAACAGCTTGTCTTATATACTCGCATTTGGGTGAGGTGATATGTTGCAACAGTTTTGGATGAGGTGAACAAACTTTTGACCAACACAAGACAGAACACAGTGCAATGGGTATAAATTGGATAAATGAGAGGGAAGAAGGGAAGTAACTGCAAAGAGCCTATTGGCCTATACTTCCTCTTGATGCTTCTATATTGGTACGGAGTCTTGAAGTGGGTAGAATATAGTTGTGCATTAATTGGCTGTTGATTGCTGGTGTTGACTTTTTGATGTGTAGTGCCTCGCTGATGTCAAGCCGCCTGCTATCTCTGTATCTATCGATGATTTCTGTGTTGTGTGTTAAGAGTTCTCTGGTGATGGTCTGGTTGTGGGAAGAGATTATATGTTCCCTAATGGAGTCCTGTTGCTTAATCATTGTTAATCGCCTGGAAAGAGATGTTGTTGTCTTGCCTATATACTGAGTTCTTTGAGGCTTACAGTCCCCAAGTGGGCATTTGAAGGCATAGACGACGTTAGTCTCCTTTAAAACGTTCTGCTTTGTGTCTGGAGAGTTTTTCTTGAGTAGGCTGGCCGTTTTTTTGGTTTTATAGTAAATCGTCAATTTTATCTTCTGATTTTTGTCTGTAGGGATAACGTTCCTATCAACAATATCTTTCAGGACACTTTCCTCCGTTTTATGAGCTGTAGAAAAGAAGTTCCTGTAAAATAGTCTAATAGAGGGTACAGGTGTTATGTTAGTTGACTCTTCAGAGGTTGCATGGCGTTTCACTTTTCTTTTTATGATGTCTTCAACGAAACCATTGGAGAAGCCGTTGTTGACTAGGACCTGCCTTACCCTACAGAGTTCTTCATCGACTTCCTTCCATCCTGAGCTGACGGTGACGGTGAGCTCACCATCCTGAAGACGGTGAGGAATGGACGGTGTTCAGTCTATTGGCTGATAGACAGAACAAGACACGTCCTCTAGCTACGAACTTCCTTACGTGAATGCTCTTGCCTGGGGCTCAGGGCTCCTCATGGGATACAACACAAGGGGTTACAATTTGACCAATGGCATTTTAGCAAAAGAGCGAGAACCAATCATATTGATCGTTCCATGATCAGTAGCAGAGGTGACATCATGAACACGTCACAACCACGTCCTAGTTGTTATTCTCCATTGCTCCAGTTGAGGCTGACCCCAGAGGTCAGTCTGTCGCCTCGCTGGCGTCCATTCTCCCTCTCTCACGCCAGGCACCTCCTCTGTACTCACTGACCCTTGTGGCAAGTATGCTTAACTTTCCTGTATCTACTTCCTGCCTGGACATACGGCGGCCTCAGTATTATAAACGTATTCCTGGTTAAGTGGGCATCCTGGAGATACCCAACATGACAGTTTACTATCCAGGGTTAACAGAGATAGGGCATGTGCACGAAATCGGTGCACTGTGCACTGCAATGAGCCATTCAAGTCAACTGTGGAATAATCGTGAGAGACCTACTCTCACTACCAGCCTACACTTATCCATGACTGTTTTAACACACATACACACGCTTAGTACAAATCTATTTAGTTTTATGATAGAGCCACAAAGAAGAGCCGCGTCCATCACTCAGCAGGACGACGCCCGCGCCCATCCCTCAGCGGGACAACGCCCGCGCCCATCCCTCAGCGGGACAACGACCGCGCCCATCCCTCAGCGGGACAACGCCCGCGCCCATCCCTCAGCGGGACAACGCCCGCGCCCATCCCTCAGCGGGACAACGCCCGCGCCCATCACTCAGCGGGACAACGCCCGCGCCCATCCCTCAGCGGGACAACGCCCGCGCCCATCCCTCAGCGGGACAACGCCCGCGCCCATCCCTCAGCAGGACAACGCCTGCGCCCATCCCTCAGCAGGACGACGCCCCCGCCCATCCCTCAGCGGGACGACGCCCGCGCCCATCCCTGTCCCGGAGGGATATGACTGGGGATAGGGGCGACCTTGGACCAGAACGACAAGGAAGAGCTACTGGATACTGACCTCTCTCCGGGTGGAAGATCCTCTTGAGTTTGCCAAGAGCCTCCTTGAAGGCTCTGACTGCGGTGGTGAGGGCCACAATGTCTTCTCTCTCCACCAGGTGGCTGTCGGTGCTCCCATCGGAGGAAATGGAGGCTAGGGAGGGCGACCGAGGGGTCGACGTCACCGCCAGCGTCTGCGTCGACAATGTCAGACCCGCCGACGTCATCGCCGCCCCAGGACCACCGCCGCCCACTCCTGCAGAAGGAAGATTGTAAAACATTATTATTTGGAAAGGTTTAGTGCCTCACCTGGGGTATTGAATGAGTGTCTAGCGGCATACAGGTCAGGGCTCAATCCCCGACCGTCCAAGTGGTTGGGCACCATTCCTTCCCCCCGTCACACCCAAATCCTTATCCTGACCCTTCGCAGTGCTATATAGTCGTAATATCTTTGGGTTTTCTCCTGATATTTCCCTACCTGGGTGTAGAGTACCACCCGGGTAGCTGGACCATATTATGCTGGTGTTATGGTCACAATGTGGCAAGGGTCCTTGTACTGGTGTTAGGCTTCATTATATCGGTGTCCTCGTTACTGGTGGCTGGAGTTATGACCCCAACCACCACCATCATTATAGTTGTCTCTATTCATTATGATCATGTTAAGATCATTGTACAGATACCATTGATCATTACTCTAGGATCACAGTACAGATAACATTGATCATTCTCAAGGATCACTGTACAGATAACATTGATCATTACTCTAGGATCCTGCCCTGGTCTTATAGAGCTTTAACTTTCAAGACAGACTTCCCTAATTTTGTTAAGAATGATCTTTTTAGCTCTGAGCTGCAGATATGATTAAGTAAGTAATTATCAAAAAAGGTACCAAGCCAGGAAGGTTATGTAGTACCATCAAATGTGCGGAATAATCAAAGGCCGCTAAATATCACTAAGGATGCCAATATAAGAACAGAAATGCATGAGACGAATGAGAGGGACAAGTGACCTCGAGGGGCGGTCGGGAAGCAAGACACGCTCGTCCTGGAAGTGAGGACATTCAACAAGGATATGCACGACTGTAGGAGGGATAATACAGTTTGGACAATAAGGAGCAGAGCAGCACTTCATAAAGTATCTGTGTATGGCCAATATGCAACCTTGCCAGAGCCGCTTCCCACCGCCGGTTACGGTGGTAGGAGGAAGGCCATGATGATACTAATCTTTAAGAGCACAAAGTTTGTTACCAGGAACAAAAGACAAAGGGAAGTGCAGATAGCTTCCTTAGTGGCAGCATCTGCACACTCATTTAAGGACACACCAATATGGCTGGGAACCCAGCAAAACTCCACTGTCTTAAATCTACTGGAAATAAGAAACAGCCAATGTTGAGTTTCGACTACTATCGGATGGACTGGATTAAAGGACTCCAGAGCCATGAGGGCACTACGAGAGTCAACTACAACAACAAAGGAAGATTGACAGCGAGAAAGCAGTTGACATAGAGCATTCAGAATAGCATAAAGTTCTGACATGAAGACGCTAGTCTTTGGAGGCAGGCGACAACACCATTTGCAGACTTAAACCCATCAGTGAAGACAGAAATGGGGTGGGAGTGTGAAGAAAAGTGTTCGAGGAAAAGACGTTTCAGAACTGTAGGAGGGGTAAACCTTTTAGTCACGTGGGTCAAGGTTTTACAAAATTTAAGAAGGGGGGACCTTCCACAGGGGCAAAGATGGAACAACACGAGTAGAAATATTGGAAGCACTAACCGAAAGAGAATCTTGTAAGCGAGACAACCGTGCAGAAAGAATGAGGTTGAGAAGGGGAACAGGGACCACAGGAGGGGAAAAAGTCAAAGCACAACATAGGCAAGAGTGAGGGTGTTATAAAGACCATGCAAGACTTAGACATGCTTAGACAGTAGCGATCCTGCAGAGACAGGATGTCAGTTTCAACATGAAGGCTTAGGGGTAGGAGTCGAACAAAAGGCACCAGAGCTGAGGCATAACACAGTATGGTGCAGAGCATCAAGACGGCGAAGAGTAGAAGGAGAAGCAGACGAGTAAGCAGGGCAACCATAATCGAGTTTAGGCAGAACAAGAGAGGAGCATACGCCTATCGCACCTCAAGAAGTATGGAATAAGACCTTAAGTGTGTTAAGGGCCTTAGGGCATTCAACTCGGAGGTAAGAGATATGGGCTGACCAAGACAAAGGAGTGTCAAAGATAAACCCTAAAAGCTTAGAGGAATCTTTGTACACAAGGCGATGACCATAAAGCAACAAAGAGGGACGAAGAACGACCGGCTTCCAAGTAAAAGTCATAGCACAAGTTTTATTTGTAGAGAACTTGAACTTGATTGGTGGCCCAGGACGACACAGCATCAATCGCAGGTTGAAGCCGCCGTTGAAGAAAAATAGTAGTCGAGGAAAGTTCATCACCTCAACAGCAGAAGGTTGCTGTCGAGGTGACGAAAGAATCATCACCTCAACAGCAGAGGGTAAGATCGTCGACATAGAGCACTGAGAAGGTGCCAGAGGGAAGGGAGAAAAGAAGACCATTGAGGGCAACAAGGAAAAGAGTAGTGCTCAGAACACTACCTTGGGGTACACCTTCGTATTGCTGAAAAGAGGCAGAGAGAGCAGTACCAAGCCACACTCTCAAGGAACGAACAGAGAGGAAGCTCTGGAGGAAGAGAGGGAGATTACTACGAAGGCCAAAAGAATGGGGTTGGGACAGGATATGGTATCTAAAGGTGGTGACGTATGCCTTTTCCAGGTAAAAAAGGACAGCAGCAACAATGGAGGTCTTTGCAGGAAATCCAGTACGAATATAAACCTCCAAGACATCAGTCATGCTGCGGCACTTGTGAGAGCCAAATTGAAAAGGGGAGAAGTGGTGATAGTGTTCCAAGAACCATATCAGATGAACATTGACCATACATTCAAAGAGTTAGCAAACAACTTGTGAGGGCAATGGGGCAGAAGTCCTTAGGGGGATGTCCCTAGAGACCCTGGTTTTCGAATAGGAATAACCACCGCCTCGCCAGTCCTCAGGGACTGACGACGACGACTCCCAGATACGGTTATACCGATTTAGTAAATACCAAGATGCGCATGGAGGGAGATGGTTAAGCGTCTCATAATGAATGTCATCTGAGCCCGCTACTGTAGAATTGCAGAGGGCCAGGGTAGACGGAAGTTCGGAGAGAGAGAAACGATCGTTATAGGGAAGTTGAAGATGAGAGCAAAAATCTAGGGGAAAAGATTCAGGAATGGGATTACGATTAAGGAAAGACAGAGGAGGACGCGAACCAGAGCTAACAGTCGGAAAGTGGGAACCATTTCGGTCGCGACTGCCACCGAATCCGCCACAATAGTACCACTGAGGTGAAGGACTGGCAAGACATCTGGAACAAACTTATCCTCTATCTTGCGAATTTTCATCCAGATCTGGGGCAGAGGAGTATCGGACGTAATGGTGGAGACATAAGATTTCCAACTCTCATGTTTAGCTGTACGAATGGTCCTACGGGCCACCTCTTTCGCCTTCCAAAATAAAACAAAAGAATCGGCTGTCTGCCGGCGTCGGTGTTTCTTCCAGGCTGCTCGCTTACAACGGACAGCCCAAGCACAGTCTGTATTCCAGCAGGAAACGCACTTCTGTGTGCCCTGGGAGGCAAAGCGAGGAACGTGTAACATGGAGGATGAATAGATTCCAATCAGCTTTGGCAAACTGCCACCTAGGGAAGGAGCGGGGAGGGTGAAAAGAGAAAAAAGTGACAAGGGTGGGGAAATGGTCACTTATGGAGGTTATCAAGAACCCGCCACGTGAAATCTAAATAAAGAGAAGACGAGCAGAGAGAAAGATCAAGACAGGAGAGTGTGTGAGTGCGGGAGTCCACATGAGTGGGTTCACCAGAATTCAGAAGAGGCAGGGAAGAATAGAGGACAAATGGTTCGAGAAGGCAGCCCTGGATGTTTGTCAGAGCATCACCCCAGAAGGTATGTCGACAGTTGAAATCACCCAACAGGAGTACAGGCTCTGGGAAGGAGTCCAACAGGTGCCGAAGATCAGGAAGAGAAAACAGGTTATTTGGGAACGATAAATGGAACAGACTATACCATTTACTCACAAAGATAAGGGCCACAGAACATTGGATGGGCGACTGAAAAAGGGAAGGGAATATCAGTACGAATCAAGAGAGCAGTAGAGTTATCGGAGTTATAGGCCCCAGCCAAAGCTGGAGGGGGAAGAGAAAGAAATAACCATAAAAGTGACCAGGACGAGCACCAAGCATCAGCTCCTGGAGACGTCCGCAAAGCGGTGAAAACTGTGTTATCAGAAGTTGTATCACAAGTTGGAGTTCGTGAAAGTTGTCATAAAATCCACGAATATTCCACTGAAGAATATACATTGTCAAAAAGAGAACAGCAACAGAGAACAATGAAGAAACAAAGTCAAAGAAGAACACAGTATACTAAGTAAGATCAGGAACAGGATCAATTAAATAGGGGGCATGGATAAATTAAGCAAGGACGATGGAGTCATGGGAGCAGGAGGATGAACCAGTGGTGGACAGACAGGGTCTGGGAGCTGGAGGAGGCAATGGAGAAGGGCGATCAAGAGAATCAGGGAGAGGTGGGGGGGGCTTGTAACAGGGGAGCGCACCTCAGTAACACAGAGAATTGAGGGCTAAAGGAACCTCCATAGCTGGGACAGGGGGCTCAACAACCGAAATGAGAGGGGATGCAGTGATTGAGTCAAAGGGTGGGGAAGAAAGTGATACCTTCTTACCAGCCAGGGAAGGGAGGGAAGAAGGAGAGGAGCCATGCTTACGTTTCTGATTTAAGGAGACTGGTGTACTAGCAACAACATACTGGGCGACAGCCTCCATAGTTTCAACAGAAGGAGAATGGGAGCGCTCAACATGAAAATTGCTGGGAGGACGAGGGACAACAGCCTGGACAGACAGGCGACAAGGAGGGCCAAAAGACAGGGGGAAGGGCTGGAAAGAAGGATCGGGGGTATAAGGGAAGGAAGACGCAGGAGACATGGCAGACTGGGGAGTAAGGAGGGAAATACCAGATGGAGAGCCAGGAGAATGCCTTGGTTCAACACAATACATTGTGTAAACTGTTAAAACCAAGCAGTACAACACAGCCCTGACCCCCAGCAACAAGCACTACAACACAGCCCTGACCCCCAGCAACAAGCACTACAACACAGCCCTGACCCCCCAGCAACAAGCACTACAACACAGCCCTGACCCCCCAGCAACAAGCAGTACAACACAGACCTGACCCCCAGCAACAAGCACTACAACACAGCCCTGACCCCCAGCAACAAGTACTAGGATGTGACGAGGATTCGAACCTGCGTTAATCGACTGAGCTACGACAGGGTTAAAAGGGTTGAAACCGAAGTTCTACTAAACTAACTGGATCCCCTAGCCTCTCCGAGGCACAAACCAGGATTTTACACAACCCCGCCCCGTGCACCCGAGCTATGCCAATAGGCCGTTCTCCCTCTTCGCCCTTTCATCATTACACACAGAGATCACACTAACGTGATGCATCAAATGAACAAATGCACAAGGGCCGTGACGAGGATTCGAACCTGCGTCTGGGAGCATCCCAAACACTGCCTTAATTGACCGAGCTATTGACATAGCACGGGTGCAGGGGGAGGCGGTTGTGTAAAATCCTGGTTTGTGCCTCGGAGAGGCTACGGGATCCAGTAAGTTCACTAGAACTTCGGTTTCAACCCTTTTAACCCTGTCGTAGCTCAGTCGATTAAGGCAGTGTCTGGGATGCTCCCGGACGCAGGTTCGAATCCTCGTCACGGCCCTTGTGGATTTGTTCACACACACACAGGTCAAGCGGGATGGTAAGACAACAGAACAAAGCTGGAGGAGAGGGACTGGACGAGTCAGATATAGAGATGATTGCTAAGGTATGGAAGGAAATCAGTGGGGAACTGAAGGACCTAAGGGAAACTATATGTAAGCTGCAGCACAAGAGGAGATAAAAAGCCTAAAATCAGGCCCTCCTCAGACTCTGGCCAAGGCAACCAGCCCCCAGGTACCAGATGTAGCAATGGAAGGGACCCCTGCGATTAGTCCAACATTTGCTGAAATGCCGAAGAGCCCAGATGCTATGTGCACAGTCAAGGAAGTTGTATTGAAAGCAGTAACCTCACAGGAGGCAACTAGATGCACAAGCCAGCTAATGGAATGGAAAAGAGCTGTAGTAGTGGTAGGTGTGAAGGAACAAGTGGGTTCCACAAGGGAGGAATGGAGGACTAAAGACAAAGCTGCAGTGGCAGGGATATTAAAGGAGATAGGAATGGAAGGGGCTGAACGAGACATAGAACAGTTTTTCTAGATTGGCCAGTACAACAGAGACAAAAAGAGATTGATCAAGGTAGTATTCAAGAGCAAGGTCATCAAAGAGGACACCCTAGTAAAGAAGAGCAAACTGAGGCATGCAAGGAATTACAAAGAGGTATATGTTCAGAAGGACATGACCAGAGACGAGATAGTAAGGGCAGCAGATGCTAGGAAAAGGCGCAGGGAGAGGGAAGGGAGCCAGGGAACCTCAGCCTCCAACCCAGCAATCCCAGAGGGGAGTGGGGAACCCCAATCCAGCAACCCAGGAACCCCAGGGGTGAATGCAACACCCCAGCCCACCACCCAATAGGGCCCCCCCCAGCACAAACACTTCCTTGCCCCTGCACAATGCCCATCATAAAACCCAAATCCTCCCTCTCACCTTATCCCAAGTATCCCCTGCTTTCCTAACCCCTGGTCTTCTTCCTGCCCCAAGCAAGCCTGAGCAAGACCTAAGCCCTCCATCCCCCACTCCACCCCCCCCCCCCAAACTTCTGTCAACTACACCACAGGAGGTCGTGCCCTCTCCCCAAGCAATCCCTGCCACCTCACCCCCAGGACTTCTTCCTGCCCCAAGCAGGCATGAGCAAGACCTAAGCCCTCCATCCCCCACTCCACCTCCCCCTGAACCCCTGGCAACTACCTCACAGGAAGAGGAGCCTACCCAAGTAGCAATGACCATGGAACAACTTCCTACACTTGTGGGGAGTGAGGGTGAAATTGGATATAAGAAAGTGATCTTCAAGGTAATGTACTCAAACATTGATGGGATTACCAATAAAGCAAGTGAACTGGCAGAAAGGGCGCAAAAAGAAAACCCAGATGCAATAGGACTCACAGAAACAAAATTGTCAGGAGTCATAACAGATGCTGTGTTTCCAAAGGACTACTATATAGTAAGGAAAGAGAGGGAAGGGCGAGGAGGAGTGGCCCTGCTGATAAGGAAGGACTGGAGTTTTGAAGATGGAAATTTCAGAATGTGACGAGTTCAGATTACATAACAGGAACTATAACAACGGGTGGACCTAAGATAATAGTGGCAGTCATTTACAACCCTCCCCTAAATGACAGAAGACCTAGACAGGAGTTTGATAGGAACAACATGGCAACCATTAATATAATAGAGAAAGCAGCCTCAGTTGCCTGCAGGAATGGCTCAAGACTCTTAATCATGGGCGATTTCAACCATGGAAAGATAGATTGGGAGAATGGGGTCCTACATGGTGGTGCAGATACGTGGAGAACTAAACTCTTGGAAGTGGCAACAAGGAACTTTCTGAGCCAGCATGTCAAGGAACACACAAAAGTGAGAGGCAATGATGAACCAGCTAGACTCGACTTGATATTCACCCTGAATAAGTCAAAAATAAGGGAAGTCAAAGTTGAAGCCCCCATAGGAATGAGTGACCACAGTGTACTGACTTTTGAGTACATGGTGGAGGTAGGGATAACCAATCCAAGGATGGGATTGGAGGAAAAAAGACTAAATTACCGAAGAGGAAAATATGACGAGATGAGGAACTTCCTCAGGGGAATACCATGGGAAACAGAACGTAGAGAAAAGAATGTGCAGGACATGATGGATTTTGTCACCCAGAAGTGCCAGGAAGCTGCAGACAGGTTTATCCCCGTCCAAAAGGAGAAAAACGAAAAACAGAAAAACCCATGGTTCAACCAGGAATGCAAGGTAGCGAAGCAACTGAGTAAAAGAACATGATGAAATTACAGAAATAACAGAACACCAGAGAGCAGGGAGAGATACCAGAGGGCCAGAAATGAGTACCTCAGAGTGAGGAGGGAAGCAGAGAGACAGTTTGAAAATGACATAGCGAGTAAAGCCAAAACCCAACCAAAGGTGCTCCACAGCCACATCAGGAGGAAAACAGCAGTGAAGGAACAAGTGATGAAACTGAGAAAAGGGGAGAACAAATACACAGAGAATGACAAGGTGTGTGAAGAACTTAACAAGAGATTCCAGGAGGTCTTCACAATAGAACAAGGAGAAGCCCCTGCGCTAAATGAGGAGGAGGCAAGCCAAGCAGCCTTGGAGGAATTTGACCTCACCAGTGATGAGGTCAAAAGGTGTCTGCTGGAGCTGGATGTGACAAAGGCTGTTGAGCCTGACAGAATCTCACCATGGATACTAAAGGGAGGTGCAGAAGCACTAAGTGTGCCACTCTCTATAGTGTATAACAGGTCACTGGAAACAGGAGACTTACCAGAAGTTGGAAGACAGCTAATGTAGTCCCAATATACAAGAAGCGTGACATGCAAGAGGCACTGAACTACAGGCCAGTTTCCCTAACTTGTATGCCATGCAAGGTGATGGAGAAGATTGTGAGGAAAAGGCTCGTAGAGCATCTGGAGGGAAATAACTGTAATGCACAACCAACGTGGGTTCAGGGATGGTAAATCGTGCCTCAGGTTTAATAGAATTCTATGACCAGGCAACAAAAATTAGGCAGGAAAGAGAAGGGTGGGCCGACTGCATTTTCCTGAACGGCCAAAAAGCCTTTGACACAGTAACCCCATAAAAGGCTGGTAAAAAAGTTGGAGCATCAGGCAGGAGCAAAAGGTAAGGTGCTCCAGTGGATAAGGGAGTACTTAAGCAACAGGAAACAGAGAGTAACGGTGAGGGGGGGAGACATCAGAGTGGTGAGATGACACCAGCGGAGCCCCACAGGACTCAGTCCTTGAACCCCACCCATCCTGTTTCTTATATATGTAAACGATCGTTCCTCTCAATATTTGCTGATGCAAAAATTATGAGAGGAATCAAGACCTGGACAAACTGGAGGAATGGTCTAGAAAATGGCTGCTAAAGTTCAACTCAGAAAAGTGCAGAGTAATGAAATTTAGGCGAGGGAGCAGGAGGCTGAACACAAGGTATCATCTGGGAGGTGAAATCCTGCAAGAGTCAAATAGAGAGAAAGATCTGGGGGGTCGATATCACACCTAACCTGTCCCCAGAGGCCCACATCAAAGAATATCATCAGCGGCATATGCTAGACTGGCCAACATAAGAACTGCCTTTAGAAACTTGTGTAAAGAATCGTACAGGACCCTGTATACCACTTATGTAAGACAAATCCTGGTGTATACAGCTCCAGCCTGGAGTCCATACCTAGTTAAACACAAGACAAAGTTAGAGAAGATCCAGCGGTATGCCACCAGGCTCGTCCCGGAACTGAGAGGAATGAGCCACGAGGAAAGGCTAAAGGAGCTGAACCTCACATCCCTGGAAAACAGAAGAGTAAGGGGAGACATGATAACCACCTACAAAATTCTCAGGGGAATTGACAGGGTGGACAAAGACAAACTCTTCAGCACGGGAAGGACACGAACAAGGGGACACAGGTGGAAACTTAGTACCCAGATGAGCCACAGAGACGTTAGAAAGAATTTTTTCAGTGTCAGAGTAGTTAATAAATGGAATGCACAAGGAAGTGATGTGGTGGAGGCTGAATCCATACACAGTTCTAGATGTAGATATGATAGAGCCCGATAGGCTCAGGAATCTGTACACCTGTTGATTGACGGTTGAGAGGCGGGATCCAAAGAGCCAAAGCTCAACCCCTGCAAGCACAATTAGGTGAGTACTTCAATTAATCAACTTAATGTCTCTTACCACACTGTAGCCAGGGTTGTAGTGCCCTGGGTAGTGTCAATACCATTAATGAACCAAAGCAGCTTATAAACACTGGGGAAAATGTTACTAGCAGAAAATATGGCTGAAATTACACTACTTATCTAAGGTTAGCCATAAAGAAATATATTTAAAATATAACCAATAGTCATCACATTTACCTAAGGGGGAAGATCACCTTGATACTCACACTGGTTAATGCTTCCAGGGGTTGCTGGAGGCGGAACAGGTCAACCACATTGTGTAATTTAAATTATTTCTTGGCTGGCTTCGTTTTCTACTCTCAATCTGGAGTGCCGGGCGGGACAGAGCAGCTCGCACTCATAAACAAAGGCCAAAGTCTATTCCATGTACCCGCCAATCCCCCAGTTTATGAATG
Source organism: Procambarus clarkii (assembly GCF_040958095.1). Lineage (NCBI taxonomy): Eukaryota > Metazoa > Arthropoda > Malacostraca > Decapoda > Cambaridae > Procambarus > Procambarus clarkii. The sequence continues at coordinate 6,237,169 of NC_091192.1, forward strand.
AAAAACGGGTTACACGCAACTCAGAACTGATGACGTTCGAACACTTCTGGAACAAGTGCTTCACTGATGACTTTTGTTCAAACCACAATGCTGTAAATGCTTCACCCACGTACTACAAATACAAATAATCGCCAACAGAACCTAATCAGTGCCTAAATATGCTCAAAATGCTAAAATATAACAATTTACATTTGAGAAAATTACTTTTTTGAATGAACAGGATGTTTAAACTGATGAATGCGTCATGGGGGTCGACAGCTGAATGGAATGGACTTGGTCTGAGGACAGGTTAGAATAAGGACCCTCGATTTAGGAAACTCTTACGGGGAAGTATTCTGAGGATGTTGAAATAAGGTTAAAGTGCGTGTGTGTGTGTGTGTGTGTATATATGAATGTGTATAAATACACACGTATATACATACACACACACACATGTATATGCTTCCTATCCGTGACAAAACGAATAAACAATATCAACTCAGGCGCGTCAACGAACTGCTGTGAGATAGTGGCGGTGGTTGTGGCGGGCCCCTATCACACCTGCTTCCTCACACACCTGACTACGTCGCACCTGACCACGTCACACCTGACTACGTCACACCTGACCACGTCACACCTGCTTCCTCACACACCTGACTACGTCGCACCTGACCACGTCACACCTGACTACGTCACACCTGACCACGTCACACCTGACTACGTCGCACCTGACCACGTCACACCTGACTACGTCACACCTGACTACGTCGCACCTGACCACGTCGCACCTGACCACGTCACACCTGACTACGTCACACCTAACCACGTCACACCTGACTACGTCGCACCTGACCACGTCACACCTGACTACGTCACACCTGACCACGTCACACCTGACTACGTCGCACCTGACCACGTCACACCTGACTACGTCACACCTGACCACGTCACACCTGACTACGTCACACCTGACTACGTCGCACCTGACCACGTCACACCTGACTACGTCACACCTGACCACGTCACACCTGACTACGTCACACCTGACCACGTCACACCTGACTACGTCACACCTGACCACGTCACACCTGACTACGTCGCACCTGACCACGTCACACCTGACTACGTCACACCTGACCACGTCGCACCTGACTACGTCACACCTGACCACGTCACACCCGACTACGTGATTTATAGTGTTACCCGAGATTGTATAGCGTATTTGGGGACGTCCCGCCTTCAGCAGCTGCCCACAACTTAGGTTCCTTCTGCCCAGACGAAGCACCCGCGGCGTAGTACCACCTTCGCCAGCACTGATGATTGGCACTCATACTGATGCAAAACCTCGCTACCACATCAACGGACACGTGGAGAATAGCCCAACCGTCTGCTAAATGAAAGGGTCATTCACACTGCCCACAAAACACAGTACATAGGACAAGAAACGGACGTTGGTGCAATCTTACGTCGTCTTATCAATCATCTTCGACAGTCAAATAAGTTTTCATAGAAGTGGGCTATAGTGTGTCTTATTTCACACGAGATCTTTGCTGTGTCAGGTCTGGGTTCGAGACCCTGATTAGACTGTGGTCAGACTCATAACAGGATACCGGAAAGCGAGCAGCGTCCATACCCCGTCACGCCTCGACCACTACTGACGGCTGCAGGGCTGCCAGATCCAAATTGTTGAAAGTAGCGAGCTGACGGTCTAAAAGTAGCGAATTTGTAATACGAGTAGCCCATTTTTTTTATTTAGTGACTGATACGGGTTTCAAAGTATTATATTTTGATATATAGAGTACACTACACGATATTAATTGTTTTATTAATATTATTTCTGCACACACACACACACACACATTATATATATATATATATATATATATATATATATATATATATATATATATATATATATATATATATATATATATATATATTGGTGTATACTGGCAGCAGGTTTTCTTTCAAACATGTTTCATTGAATATGACCGCATATTCTGTATTTATTATTTTCTGGTTTAGGGCTTCTATCCCTCTAACTATTTTCTTAAGCATCAGGGCTTAATTGAAATAGGAGTTCTCCAAAACTCATTTTCGTACTTTTAAGGTGAAGAAAAGAAGTGATTTACTATAGAATGTATTACACTTATTTGTATAATTTGCACGACGTTTCGAACCTCCATGGTTCATTCTCAAGTGAACAGATCTTACAATACTAGTTGATTTTATACCCGCATTAGGTCAGGTGATAATACAATGAAGGTGAAAACATGGGGGGATACATAAGGGATAAACATAGGGGCTGCAGAAGGCTTATTGGCCCATACGAGGCATCTCCTATCTAAACACAAAGATTAATCCAGTGTAATTGGCCTGTTATGTTGGACATTGTCTTCTGTGTTGGCATCGATATGTTCTTGTCTTGTCCTTACTCTCATGGTGGGTAGAGTAAATAGTTCCGTGATTTGGGTGTTCATGGTAGGTCGCTCTATTCTTATGTGAATTGCCTCAAGAATTTGTAATCTTCTTGAATCTTGGGTTTTGTCTATTATGCAAGTATTCTTGTTCAACATTTCTCTTGTTAGAGTAATGTCATGGGCTTGTCTCATGTGATTCCTAGGGGCACCAGATTGAAGATGGCATGTCAAACGCCTCGTCAGCTTGGTCGACGTCATACCTATGTACTTACATTGAAGGTTACATCCTTCGTGGGGGCAAGTGTACAAGTATACAACGCTTGACTGCTGTAGAGGGTTCTCCGTCGGCTTCGGGCTGTTTTTGATAAGGAGTTCGGAAGTCTTCTTGGTTTTGTAGAATATTATCAGGTTTATGTTTTGGTTAGGAGTAGTGCTTTTTACTCCTTTACGGATTATTTCTTTCATTATTCTTTCCTCTTTTATATGTTCACTGTGCATGGTTGATTTGTAATATAATTTTATTGTATAATAAAATTATATTACAAATCAACCATGCACAGTGAACATATAAAAGAGGAAAGAATAATGAAAGAAATAATCCGTAAAGGAGTAAAAAGCACTACTCCTAACCAAAACATAAACCTGATAATATTCTACAAAACCAAGAAGACTTCCGAACTCCTTATCAAAAACAGCCCGAAGCCGACGGAGAACCCTCTACAGCAGTCAAGCGTTGTATACATGTACACTTGCCCCCACGAAGGATGTAACCTTCAATGTAAGTACATAGGTATGACGTCGACCAAGCTGACGAGGCGTTTGACATGCCATCTTCAATCTGGTGCCCCTAGGAATCACATGAGACAAGCCCATGACATTACTCTAACAAGAGAAATGTTGAACAAGAATACTTGCATAATAGACAAAACCCAAGATTCAAGAAGATTACAAATTCTTGAGGCAATTCACATAAGAATAGAGCGACCTACCATGAACACCCAAATCACGGAACTATTTACTCTACCCACCATGAGAGTAAGGACAAGACAAGAACATATCGATGCCAACACAGAAGACAATGTCCAACATAACAGGCCAATTACACTGGATTAATCTTTGTGTTTAGATAGGAGATGCCTCGTATGGGCCAATAAGCCTTCTGCAGCCCCTATGTTTATCCCTTATGTATCCCCCCATGTTTTCACCTTCATTGTATTATCACCTGACCTAATGCGGGTATAAAATCAACTAGTATTGTAAGATCTGTTCACTTGAGAATGAACCATGGAGGTTCGAAACGTCGTGCAAATTATACAAATAAGTGTAATACACTCTATAGTAAATCACTTCTTTTCTTCACCTTAAAAGTACGAAAATGAGTTTTGGAGAACTCCTATTTCAATTAAGCCCTGATGCTTAAGAAAATAGTTAGAGGGATAGAAGCCCTAAACCAGAAAATATATATATATATATATATATATATATATATATATATATATATATATATATATATATATATATATATATATATGCGGAAAATCCACAGAGAAAAATGAAATGAGGTGAACGTTTCGGCTTGTTAAAGCCTTTCTCAACACCAGACTTCAGTCAGTCTGGTGTTGACAAAGGCTTTAACAAACCGAAACGTTCACCTCATTTCATATTTCTCTGTGGATTTTCCGCATAAAATGATCAGTGTTTTGTGATCGTCAATTGCATATATATATGTCGTACCTAGTAGCCAGAACGCACTTCTCAGCCTACTATGCAAGGCCCGGTTTGCCTAATAAGTACAAGCTGTACTCCTCTTGACATGCCAGAAAGTATTCTGAGGAAACTACTCCAAGCTTGTACTAAAGAGGCACCCTTCTTGAGCCCGGATGGGCACATGTATAAGCAAGTAGATGGGGTCGCCATGGGTTCTCCCCTAGGTGTCCTGTTTGCAAACTTCTACATGGGTACCATCGAGCAAAAAGTCTTAGTCGACATGAACTTGAAACCGGCCATATACTGCAGGTATGTTGACGACATTTTTACACAGGTACCTGATGTCAGACATCTGCAGAAGCTGAAGGAGGCATTTGAGCAGAGTTCCGTGCTGCGTTTCACTTACGAGACGGAAAAGGATGGGAAGCTGCCTTTTCTAGATGTAACAGTCATGGAAAAGGGCGGAGGTTTCCACACTGCAGTCTACACTAAGGAAACAAACATAGGAATGTGCCTAAATGCCAACAGCGACTGCCCTGACAGGTACAAGAGGAGTGTTGTTAACGCATACGTCGACCGTGCTCTCAGCCACAGCTCAGAATGGAAGCAAGTCGACGAAGAACTCTGTAGGGTAAGGCAGGTCCTAGTCAATAACGGCTTCTCCAATGGTTTCATCGAAGACATCATAAGAAGGAAAGTGAAAAGCCATGCAACCTCTGAAGAGACAACTAACACAACACCTATACCCCCTATTAGACTATTTTACAGGAACTTCTTTTCCACAGCTCATAAAACGGAGGAAAGGGTCCTGAAAGATATTGTTAATAGAAACGTTATCCCTACAGACAAAAATCAGAGGATACAACTGACGATTTACTATAAAACCAGAAAAACAGCCAGCCTACTCATGAGAAACTCTCCAGACACAAAACAGAACGCTTTAAAAGAGACTAATGTCGTCTATGCCTTCAAATGCCCACTTGGGGACTGTAAGCTCCAAAAAACCCAGTATATAGGCAAGACAACAACATCTCTTTCTAGGCGTTTAACGATGCATAAGCAACAGGGCTCCATTAAGGAACATATAATCTCTTCCCATAACCAAACCATCGCCAGAGAAATCCTAGTAAACAACACAGAAATCATCGATAGATACAGCGATAGCAGGCAGCTTGACGTTTGCGAGGCACTACACATCAAGAAGTCAACACCAGCAATCAACAGCCAATTATTGCACAACTATATTCTACCCACCTCAAGACTCCGCTCCAATATAGAAGCATCAAGAAATATGGACCAATAGGCTTTCTACAAACACTTCTATTCAATACCCATTGTTTCTGTTCTGTCTTGTGTTGATACTTTTAATACCCTATTAATATCCCCTCCTGTTCTGTCTTGTGTTAATGCCACATCACCCTTCCCACCTCACTCAAATGTAGATATAAAATCAGAGATACGTTCTAATCAGTTGTGTATTTGTGAAGTCTTTGAAAATGTAATAAGTTTTACGAAACGCGCCCGTGTCGCGTCAGACTAGAAATAAAAATGAATTTTGGAGAAGTGATTTTTGATTTACCTCCAACAGTGAAGCGTAATGTACGAAAGATTGAGAAAATTCGTGTTAGAATTATTAATCTTACTTTTTCGGTCATATTTAATAATATATATATATATATATATATATATATATATATATATATATATATATATATATATATATATATATATATTATATATATATATATATATATATATATATATATATATATTATATATATATTATATATATATATATATATATATATATATATATATATTATATATAAATAATATATATATATAAATAATATATATATAAATAATATATATATAAATAATATATATATATAAATAATATATAAATAATATAATATATATAAATAATATATATAATATATATATATTATATATAAAGTACGACATATATATATATATATATGTCGTACCTCTGGAGCAAGTGTAGCGACCCATTGCCTCGGAGAAGAAAATAAAGAGTACGCAGAGAAGACCTTGTGGATCCTCATTGAACACTTTGATATTTTCTTCTCCTACCACCCCCTATTCTTTTAGTATGTGTGTATATATATCTAACTTTATTTTAAAATTTCATTACACAAAGAAAGTAATGCACAACCTGAAGCCCAAGTGACACCCCCGGAGCCCTACCAGTTGTGTAACCGGATCCGACCAATTGTGTAACCGGAGCCCGACCAGTTGTGCAACCTGTCCCCAACCAGTTGTGTAACCATACCCCGATCAATTGTGTAACTAGACCCCAACCAGTTGTGTAACGACCCTAACCAGTTGTGTAACCATACCCCGATCAATTGTGTAACTAGACCCCAACCAGTTGTGTAACCGCAAGCCTAGCATGAATGAATCGAACAAACAACATCTGAAGCACAAACATACACGAACCAAAGCCCGACAATGCACAACCCGAAGCCCAAGTGATACCCCGAAGCCCGACCAGTTTTGTAACCAGAGCCTGACCAGTTGTGTAACCGAAGCTCGACCAGTTGTGTAACCAGACCCCGACCAGTTGTACAACTGTAAGCCTAGCAAGTATACATCTCATCCAACCCCCACCAAGCTAAACAGTCCCAAAGAACAACCAAACTCCATTCCTAGCTCGACCAAACAAAAATCTCCTTAGCACTACCTAAAACCCTCCACTTGCCCTAGAAACCAACGATGGAGCCAGAGCAAACAATTGAACTATATACAAAAAAAGAAACCCAAATTTCTAGCAAACAAACATAGAGCCCTAGCAAACAAACCTGGAGCACTAGTACACAAACAACCACTGGAGCACAACCATGTACGAACCGGAGCACAACCATGCACAACCAAAAGCCCAACAAATCACACCCCCAGAGTAATGTAATCAGAACCCAACATGTTGTGTAACCGGAGCCCGACCAAAAGCCCGTCTAAACGCAAGCCTAGCATGAATGAACCAAATCAAACAACCTCTGGATCACAACCATGCACGAACAGAAGCCTGACCATGCACAACCCAAAGCCCAAGTGACACCCCTGCAGCCTGACCAGTTATTTAACCGGAGCCCGACCAGTTATTTAACTGGAGCCCGACCAGTTATTTAACCGGAGCCCAGCCAGTTATTTAACCACAGCCCAACCAGTTATTTAACTGGAGCCCGACCAGTTGTGTAATTGGACCCCCACCAGTTGTGTAACCGGACCCCGACCAGTTGTGTAACCACAAGCCTAGCATGAATGAACCAAACCTCTAGATCACAACCATGCATGAACCAAAGCCCGACTATTCACAACCCGAAGCCCAAATGACACTCCCGGAGCCCGACCAGTTATGTAACCGGAGCCCGACAAGATGTGTAACCGGAGCCTGACCAGATGTGTAGCCGGAGCCCCACCAGTTGTGTAATTGTAAGTCTAGCAAGAATACAACTCATCCAACCCCCACAAAGCTAAACAGTCCCAGAGCACAACCAAACTCCATTCCTAGCTCGATCAAACAAAAATCTCCTTAGCCCTACCTAAAACCCTCCACTTGCCTTAGACACCAACTCTTGAGCCATAGCAAACAATTGAACTATATACAAAAAAAGAAACCCAGAATTGTAGCAAACATATAAACATAGAGCCTTAGCAAACAAACCCAGAGCACTAGTACACAAACAACTGCTAAAACACAACCATGCATGAACCGAAGCCCGACCATGCGCAACCGAAAGCCCAAGTGACACCCCCAGAGCCCGACCAGTTATTTACCCAGAGCCCGACCAGTTATTTAACCGGAGCTCGACCAGTTGTGTAACCGGAGCCCCACCAGTTGTGTAACCAGACCCCCAACAAGTTGTGTAACTGCAAGCCTAGCATGATTGAACCAAACAACCTCTGAATCACAACCATGCAATGAACAAAAGCCCGACCATGCACAACCCGAAGCCCAAGTGACACCCCCGGAGCCCAACCAGTTATGTAACCGAAGCCCGACCAATAGTGTAACCGAAGCTCGACCAGTTGTGTAACCTTAAGCCTAGCAAGTATACATCTCATCCAACCCCCACAAAGCCAACCAGTCCCAGAGCACAACCAAACTCCATGCTAAGCTCGACCAAACAAAAATCTCCTTAGCCCTACCTAAAACCCTCCACTTGCCCTAGACACCAACTATGGACCCATAGCAAATAATTGAACTATATATAAAAAAAGAAACCTAGATTTCTTACAAACATATAAACATAGAGCCTTAGTAAACAAACCTGGAGCACTAATACACTAACAAACGCTGAAGCACGAACTGAAGCCTGACCATGCACAACCCAAAGCCCAAGTGACACCCCCGGAGCCCGACCAGTTATTTAACCGGAGCCCCACCAGTTATTTAACCGGAGCCCGACCAGTTATTTAACTGGAGCCCGACCAGTTGTGTAACCAAAGCTCGACCAGTTGTGTAACCAGACCCCGACCAGTTGTGCAACCGTAAGCCTAGCAAGTATACATCTCATCCAACCCCCACCAAGCTAAACAGTCTCAAAGCGCAACCAAACTCCATTATTAGCTCAACCAAACAAAAATCTTCTTAGCGCTACCTAAAACCTTCTACTTGCCCTAGAAACCAAATATGGAGCCATATGAAACAATTGAACTATATACAAAAAAAAAAGAAACCTGAATTTCTAGCAAACATCTAAACATAAAGCTCAAACAAACCTGGAGCATTAGTACACAACCACCGGAGCTCAACCATATATGAACTGGAGCACAACCATGTACAAACCGGAGCACAACCAAGAACAACCCAAAGCCCAACATATTATACCCCTGGAGTTATGTAATTGGAACCCGACAAGTTGTGTAATCGCAAGCCTAGCATGTACAAACCAAACAAACAACCTCTAGATCACTATCATGCACAAACCAAAGCCTGATCATGCACAACCCAAAGCCAAAGTGACACCCCTGGAGCCAAAACCAGTTATTTAACCGGAGCCCGACCAGTTGTGTAACCGGAACCCGACCAGTTATTTAACCGGAGCCCGACCAGTTATTTAACCGGAGCCCGACCAGTTGTGTAACCGGAGCCCCACCAGTTGTGTAACCGGACCCCGATCAGTTGAGTAACTGCAAGCCTAGCATGACCGAACCAAACAACCTCTGAATCACACCCATGCATGAACCAAAGCCCGACCATGTACAACCCGAAGCCCAAGTGACACCCCTGGAGCCCGACCAGTTATGTAACCAGAGCCCAACCAGTTGAGTAACCGAAGCTCGACCAGTTGTGTAACCGGACGCCGCCCAGTTGTGTAACCTTAAGCCCAGCAAATGTACATCTCATCCAACCCCCACAAAGCTAAACAGTCCCAGAGCACAACCAAACAAAAATCTCCGTAGCCCTACCTAAAACCCTCCACTTGCCCTAGACACCAACTATTGACCCATAGCAAACAATTGAACTATATAAAAAAAATTATTTCTAGCAAACATATAAACATAGAGCCTTAGCAAACAAATCTGGAGCACTAGTACACAAACAACCGCTGAAGCACAACCACGCATGAACAGAAGCCTGACCATGCACAACCCAAAGCCCAAGTGACACCCACGGAGCCCGACCAGTTATTTAACCGGAGCCTGACCAGTTGTGTAACCGGACGCCGACCAGTTGTGTAACCTTAAGCCTAGCAGGTATACATCTCAACCAACCCCCACAAAGCTAAATAGTCCCAGAGCACAACCAAACAAAAATCTTCGTAGCCCTACCTAAAATCTTCCACTTGCCCTAGACACCAACTATTGACCATAGCAAACAATTGAACTATATAAAAAAATGATTTCTAGCAAACATATAAATATAGAGCCTTAGCAAACAAACCTGGAGCACTAGTACACAAACAACCACTGAAGCACAACCATGCATGAACTGAAGCCTGACCATGCACAACCCAAAGCCCAAGTGACATCCCCGGAGCCCGACCAGTTATTTCACCAGAGGCTGACCAGTTATTTAACCGGAGCCCGACCAGTTGTGTAACCGAAGCTCGACCAGTTGTGTAACCAGACCCCAACCAGTTGGGCAACTGTAAGCCTAGCAAGTACACTACTCATTCAACGCCCACCAAGCTAAACAGTCCCAAAGCACAACCAAACTCCATTCCTAGCTCGACCAAACAAAAATCTTCTTAGCGCTACCTAAAACCCTCCACTTACCCTAGAAACCAACTATGGAGCCAAATCAAACAATTGAACTATATACAAAAAAAAGAAACCCGAATTTCTGGCAAACATATAAACATAGAGCCCTAGCAAACAAATTTGGAGCACTAGTACACAAACAACCACTGGAGCACAACCATATATGAGCTGGAGCACAACCATATACAAACTGGAGCACAACCATGCACAACCCAAAGCCCAATAAATCACACCCCTGGAGTTATGTAATTGGAATCCGACAAGTTGTGGAACCGGAGCCCGACCAGGTGACTAACGGAAAGCCTAGCATGAACAAACCAAATAAACAACCACTGGATCACAACCATGCACGAACCAAAGCCCGACCATGCACAACCCAAAGCCCAAGTGACATCCCCGGAGCCCGACCAGTTATTTAACCGGAGCCCAACCAATTATTTAACTGGAGCCCGAGCAGTTGTGTAACCGGAGCCCGACCAGTTATTTAACAGGAGCCCGACCAGTTGTGTAACTGGAGCCCCACCAGTTGTGTAACCAGACCTTGATCGGTTGTGTAACCTTAAGCCTAGCAAGTATAAATCTCATCCAACCCCACAAAGCTAGGGGCTCCGGTTGTACATGGAGCACAACCATGCTCCGGTTGTACATGGAGCACAACCATGTACGAACCGGAGCACAACCATGCACAACCCAAAGCTCAACAAATCACACCCCCTGGAGTTATGTAACCGGACCCGACAAGTTGTGTAACCGGAGCCCGACCAGTTGTGTAACCGGACCCCGACCAGTTGTGTAACTGCACGCCTAGGTCTACTTAGACTGTAGCTGGTGCGCCCCCACATGAATTATTGCATCCAGGCATGGAGACCTCATTTTCAGAAAGACATAGCTGCTCTGGAGCCATGTCTTACCAGAGCTATGGAGCTATGTCTTACGACAAAAATCATACCAGAGCTTAGTCATCTGTTGTGTCAGGAACGGTTGAGGGCCACAACACCACAAACCATGCATGACAGGGCGGACTTAATAGAAACCTTTAAAATACTAAACAATTTGGAGGTTGTCGATCAGGCCAATGTCTTCAAAAGGTCAGATGTTACACAAACAAGGAGCAACGGGTTCAAACTCAACAAGCCAGAATATTGGATAGGAAACAGGAGATGCTTTTTCACCCATAGGGTTTGTAAACCCGTGGAACCGCCTACCCGCCGAAGCCATTAATGCCAAAGCTCTGCTGGGTTTTAAAATTCAGCTGGAAAAGATCATCAGAACAAATGGGGGAACCTTTGACAAGCCGCCGGTTTACTGCCCTCATCGAGGCCACTAGTGTTAGTGGCCCTCAGGTAAATTCAGTTCCAGGAGGGGTGTCCCCGCTCCTTCCTGTTGGGAAGTTGTTCATCTATTGCAGTGTCATACTATCATGCAAGAGGAGCCACACATCTATGGTTCATCCAGTAATATCAGCAGACTTCTAGATGTTACTACTGCTCGGCTTAGACTCGGTTACAAGTATCTCTGGAAATTCGCATTATCTGCTGATGTAGACCTGACCAAATGTAAACTGTGTATCAAGATTGTAACCTGCTTAGCTAAATGAATTGTGGGGTTCAGTCCCTGAGCCCATTATGTGCCTCTGTAACCCTTTCCACTCCCATCCACAAGATGAGTATGGGGTGCATAATAAATGAACTAAACTAAACTATTGCAGTATTTGTACATTGGACTGTCGCTTGTCTCTAAACTTAGTTGTTAACTATTAACTTGATGAAATAATATTACCTTATACGCGAGAATAATTCTGAATATACAGTGATAAAATTGATGAATGCGGGCTTGGGTTGGGCGGCCGGGTAGGCGAGCCTGGCCTGAGGACAGCCAACTAACTGAAATATAAAATTAATTTATACTCGATAAAAACTATTTTTAATACACAGGGAGTTGGCCGGCCGAGCGGACAGCACGCTGTACACGTGATCTTGTGGTCCCGGGTTCGATCCCGGGCACCAACGAGAAACGATGGGCAGAGTTTCTTTCACCCTATGCCCCTGTTACTTAGCAGTAAATAGGTACCTGCGAGTTAGTCAGCTGTCACGGGCTGCTTCCTGGGGGTGGAGGCCTGGTCGAGGACCGGGCCGCGGGGACACTAAAAGCCCCAAAATCAACTCAAGATAACCACAGTACATGAAAATCGATAATAAATGCGTCTTGAGATATGGGGGGAGACGACTGCCACGTTAACGAGCCTAGCCTGACGACGGGGTAGTTTAACAATGGGGAAGTGTATTCTACATAATATCCTACCCATATAATGTTGGCAAATCATGATCCTCAAAATCTTCCACAATATCCGAGAGAGGAGAGACTATTTAGCTTTAGTGGAATACAAACATTTAAATACTACAGAACCAGGATGAAAACAAAAATACGGAAACAATGACCCTCGGAGACATTACAAAGCTCAATGTTATAATAGCGAACTAAAGTAATTTATAGATCTGAATATCATATATTGTCTAACAAACGAATTATTTAAGTTAAGATTTTAATTATGTCAGATACAAGTCTCATCACACACAAGATATTGATTAGATTTAGATTGAATTTATATATAAAAAAGTTTTATTTATTTATATAAAAGATTATATTTATATATAAAAAAGTTTTTAAATTCTTGTAAAGCCACTAGCACGCATAGTGTTCCGGGCAGGTCCTTAATCCTAATTTTTCCCAGGAGTGTGACCCGCCAAATCGTTTAACAACCTATTCTCTGCTTGGTGAACAGTTAAGGATTGGCGCCCGGTCAATCCTCCCCGACCAGGATACGAACCCAGGTCAAAGGGCTGGCGAAGAGCCGGGCGCATGCTTTACCACTGTGCCACAGAGACTGCTCCGTGGCGTTGTGGAATTTTGAATTTTGAAACCTGACTAACCTAGCTCAACCCAACCTAACGTAACCCAAATCAAACCAATCAATCTATGCAGCCTAACCTTAATAACCTAATACAGCCTAGCATAACAATACATCCGGATTTAAAACAGAAAATGAGTTTAGCCGAATCGTCTCGTGTCCGAGTGTAAGCAGAACCCGACCAGTTGTGTACCTACAGACCTAGCAAACACCTGCAGACGAGGAGTCTCAATAACGTGGCTGAAATATGTTGACCAAACCACACACTAGAAAGTGAAGGGACAATTGTACATTCTCACAATCACCTTAAGAATGGTCCAGAACGGACCGAAACGTCGTCGTCCCTTCACTTTCTAGTGTGTGGTTTGGTCAACAAACACCTCACCTAATCAGACAAACACCCTTCCTAACTCTACCAAGCACACTGAGAGCCGTACCAAAGTAGGGAAGGTCCACAGACAAGAATGTGGTTGTAAGTATAGATCCACAGACATGGGTCCCAGTGCCCATCATCGGGGTTGGAGGGCAACAGTGCATTGCTTTGCTCAGGGAGTATAATGCTGCTAACACAGCACTGCCTTCAATAAGCAAACTTTTCAGGATTATTTAATTAGCTAAGATTTACCTGAATTTACCAGAGGGTCTCTATCTCTCAGTGAGGATAGGAAGCCGGCGGCTTGTCAAATGTCCCCTATTTGCTCTGGTGATTTTATCGAGCAATGTTTTATCATTTACGGTTTCGTCGAGAAGGTGGTTCCATGGTTTTGCTGAATTTACTCGAGGGTGGCCCTCGGGCAAATTCAGGTATCTCTCTCTAGTGGTCTCGACGAGGACAGGAAGGTTGTCTGGCTTGTAAGGCCCCTCCCATTTGTTTCGGGGCCAAACAAATGCCAATGTTTTGGCATTTACGGCTTCGGCGGGTAGGCGTTTCCACAACTGTATATTTCTATTGGAGAAAACAAATATTTTTCATCCTTCAGTGTGGCTTGTTGAGCTCGAAACCGTTACTCCTTGTTCGTCTTACAACTAGCCTTTTGAAGAAGTGTCCTGGGTCAATATCTTCCAAATTGTTCAGTAATTTAAATGTTTTGCTGAGAGCAGCCCTGTCATGCCTGGTCCCTGTGGCCCTCAACCGTCCCTGGTATGAAAGTCGACTTAGTTCGGGAAAGATTTTAGTCGCCCGGTGTTGAACTTTCTCCAAAGCAGATATGTCTTTCTGAAGATGAGGTCTCAATGCGTGGATATAATAATCAAGTGGAAGCACACCAGAGATTTATACAGTTGTATAACTACCTTTTCCTTCGTCAAAATTTCGTTTGACTATGCCTAGGATTTGGTTTGCTTTTATAACTGCAGCTTCCACTTGTTGGACAACTATCAGTGATTGGTGGATTCTGACTCCCAGATAATGTTGATGATTTGGTAGTTGTGCATTGTTATGCCCCACGTGAGTGAAAAAAATTCTCCTGTTTTCTGTCCTAAGTTGTGACTTGTTGAACTTGAAATCGTTGTTCCTTGTTTGTGACTGATTGATTGATGAAGATTAAGCTACCCAAGAGGTGGCAAGGGCATGAATAGCCCGTAAGTGGAAGATTTTTTTGGAGTAAATGTGATCTTTGGTCGTAAAATGATATACTGCGTGCTGTGCTCGCATTTAAATTGTCAGTCTGTGGCTGCTATCGCGGGGTGCTGAGTTGCTTAACATTAATAGCCCAAATTAGCCCAACTTGCTTTTAAATTAGCCCAAAAAGTAGCAAATAGCGAAATTACAAATTTGGGAGCGCGGGGCTCTCAAAAGTAGCCCAATTCGCTACTTGTAGCCCAATCTGGCAACCCTTGACGGCTGCTGACAAATCAGGGGAGGTCTCAGTGACGTGTGATACCTCAGGTCGCCTTCAATTGGACATTACAAGTCACGTGTCACGTAAAACGTCATCATTTTTTATTACGTCACAACTAAACTTGGCACATGTTGCTTGACACAAAACATTGCATAAAACACATATTACTAAACTACACATTTATTGTATATATCATTATATATCCTAACTTAATTATATGGACTTTTAGCAGTCCTATATTATAGTGTTGAGCAAGTATTACTCTTAAAGATTGTGATGTTAAGATTGATGGCAGGTACAATATACCTGGTGATTGATGGCAGGTACACTTATACCTGGTGATTGATGGCATGTACAATATACCTGGTGATAGATGGCAGGTACAATATACCTGGTGATTGATGGCAGGTACACTTATACCTGGTGATTGATGACAGGTACAATATACCTGGTGATTGATGGCAGGTACAATATACCTGGTGATTGATGGCAGGTACACTTATACCTGGTGATTGATGGCAGGTACAATATACCTGGTGATTGATGGCAGGTACACTTTTACCTGGTGATTGATGACAGGTACAATATACCTGGTGATTGATGGCAGGTACAATATACCTGGTGATATTGATCATTATGTCGGCACTATGATGCCAGCACCGGTGGTAACACCGGCGTCAGACCACTGTACTGGTGTCAAGATTGTTAACACTAGGACCATTGTAACTGGTGGCAGTCATAATATTGGTTTCAGGACCATTGTAACTGGTGGCAGTCATAATATTGGTGTCAGGACCATTGTAACTGGTGGCAGTCATAATATTGGTGTCAGGACCATTGTAACTGGTGGCAGTCATAATATTGGTGTCAGGACCACTGGAACTGCGGTCCAATGGTCCGCAATTATATGACTTCACATATAGAGTATTTGTTCAGTTTAAGAGATTTAATGGTCACTATTACCATTGAAACTTGTGACTAAAATGAGCAGTGTCACTATCATGATCAACATCACCGGTTCCACCTTCACTATCAATAAACCTATTGACACTATCATGATGGACATCACCAACCAATATCAGGAACAGTATCACCATTACCTCGGTCCTGATCACTATCACAACTGCCAGCACAATCATGGTGTGAATGTCAGCTACTCTCATCGAAAATGGTGATTCCTGAGCATACGAGACACCACTGACCTAGGCGATATTGACCACTCATAACTAAACTGGTCAATAATGCCTCACCCTGAGTATTGGGTGATGAAAACTATTGTGGTAAGTGGGGGTTTAAGGCATATCAATCGCAGGAGGGTTATTACACACACACACACACACATATATATATATATATATATATATATATATATATATATATATATATATATATATATATATATATATATATATATATATATATATATATGTATATATATATATATATATATATATATATATATATATATATATATATATATATATATATATATATATATATATATATATATATATATAGGTTCACAGGGACAAAAATAGTTAAAGCAATTAGACAAAAATTGCAAATGGGACTTGGAGAAGAGGAAGGAAGAGGCGGGTGCCAGGAGCTAGAGCTGAAGAAGGACATGCACGGCACTAGAGGGCCAGCACCCACCCTGGCCGGAGGAGCCGCTGCTGGAGGAGCCTCGGGAAGTGGTTGAGCTGCCTGTTGTGGTGAACACCTTGCCGGCCGCCCGCCCGCCAGCACCCTCCATGCCGCCCACGCCGCCCACACCATTCAATATGTCCTCCTGCACGTGGGGCACCTGCGGGCACACCACCATCATTACTCACACATGGTTACACTGTCTCGCTAACATATCTATAACAAGCTTTGCATATAAAGTTAAATTAACAAAAAATTATTGACAAATAATTGTTAAGTATTTATTGGAACAATATGGGCATGTGTGTGTGTGTGTGTGTGTGTGTGTGTGTGTGTGTGTGTGTGTGTGTGTGTGTGTGTGTGTGTGTGTGTGTGTGTGTGATCAAGCCTAACTGAGACACAGAATATTCTTATCGACCCTATCTCATAACAAAATACAGATATTCATAAAAATAATATATTCTTAAGAATTGGACATAATTGAAGCGACTTGGTCTTCTACCACGATAATAGTGTTCCATTTTCCTATTTCAAGTTCAATTATGCACTATTTAAACCGGTTCATATATAATTATACACATAGTTAAACATATATAATTAGTCAGAGACACTTAAGTTTCGTGCCTAGGCTCTAAACCTGTAAGGCATTTTATAGAAACATCTGGCAACAGTTATGACAGAACAAGTACAAAAACATGTCAGACAACAAACACATATATAAGACATGTAACAAACAAATACACGGCAAGTATCCTCAGGTGAGTTACACTTGACCTTGTAACCCTCAGGTGAGTTACACTCGACCTTGTAACCTCAGGTGAGTTACACTTGACCTTGTAACCTCAGGTGAGTTACACTTGACCTTGTAACCTCAGGTGAGTTACACTTGACCTTGTAACCTCAGGTGAGTAACAAATCGGCAGCTCCTTGCTGCCAATTTGGCTGCCTCATAATTAGGCAGCCAAGGTTTTCCAGTCTGGCAAGTACTTTAATCAGGAGCAGATAACTTGTATAAGTACAGTGGTAAGTGCTTCAGCCTGGAGTGTTAATCATGTTCAAACTCAGCCTCAGGCAAAATACATAAAGGTGAAGGTAGGAGTGAACTGAAACGCAATAAATACAAACATGAAATTATTTACTGTAAATCAAAGTACACAGACTTAGGGTTGAAAATATCTTAACTGTCAATATGTGGCAACTTTCCGCGATAAAATTGAGCAACAATATGGCAACACCTCTCAGCATTTATTATCAGAACTCTTTAAGCTTTTACTCTACTAAAACTTTATCACCAAACAAAATTACTGTAAATGCCCTCATATAATAGTTACCTTTAATCTTCTCATCAATAACACACTATTAATCTGGATGAAATAAATTCTAGTGCACCATCAACTTATAAGTATTGTGAACTTAATCTTGACTCACTCGCCTCAATAAAATCACTCCGCGTACACGAAACAAATTAAATTCACTTGCTATCAAACAACTGAAAAGCGTTGGCTTCAGTCCTAACAGCCTGTTGCGGTTGGCAGAGGATCCCACTGGGCCATGTGCGTGGCTCCTGCTCTCATCACTCCGCCTAAGTAACACCACAGTCGATCCCTTCTCCTTCCTGGTCTCCTCTCAGGAGCCCACTAGGATTCGGCAAGTGTCTTCCTGACCGTGATTGCTGGTCCTCTTGTTCCGTGTAGAAGTGACGCGGCTCGGAAGTCACTTCCCCCATGGCTGCTCTGCTTCAGAGACACGGTGGCCACGACTGTCACCATACACTTCCCACAGGAGCACCTCCTGGAGCGGCCCGCGGATCTACTCCAGATTCCCCAGCACCGCCTGGGGAATCTAGAGTAGATTCTAGATTCGCCTCTAGAGACACAAGAGTACACTAACGTCACGAAACCTCTTGTGACCTGTCATGGTCCAGTCTTCAAATCTTCCTCTTGAAGTGAACAAGGGGACTCATCAACGTTGCCTCTCCAGCACTGTTTACCTTAATGTCCCTTCTGGTGGCTTAAACTACACCTTTGTAGGACCGACATGCTACACGTCCCGACACGTTGACCTCTAGGTGGCTACTGACAGCTGGCGGATTTCCCGCCTAGAGCCTAGGACGTTGACGTCACATTACATCACGCCATGGACGCCCTCTGATTGGTCAGACTAGGCACACCCCCGCATCCGACCAATCATATTCCCTCAAAACCAGGAGAGTCGGTGTCACCGCATCAGGAGTATTTTGGCGGGATTTCGTCGCCTCCACTTGAGGCGATCCGCCATGTTTGCTGCAGCGCTCATTCTTATCTCCTCCCTCAATGAACGTAAAACTTAAATAATTCAAATCTTCGGCATCTCGCCACTCTCTAATTATTATTAAACGAAACTAGACGTCTTCTAGGCTATGAACGTAGAGGAGTATGACTCTTAATAGTCAGGCGAAGAGCACATTTAGTTGGTCCACGTAACACAACAAACACAAATACAAGACTGACAAGAACAACAAATACAAGACAAAGAAGAAGAACCAATGCCAAGAGTGAACAAGCACAATAACCGGAATACTTGTCACTGCAAGCGCCTGTTAGGTTCAGTGAGATGTTCCTGGTCCCCAGGAGGATATCCGCGCGGTCACCCATCCACTTTGTGCTCAACCTTATTTAGCGACAAGCGGTACAAATATTTGCGGCAAGCAATTTAAAGTGTAGGTACAGTGGCCGCTGAGGAACCGTGTTGTGGCAGTGTTGTGGTGGAGTGTCTCTGGCAGTGTTGTGGTGGAGAGTGTCTCTGGCAGTGTTGTGGTGGAGAGTGTCTCTGGCAGTGTTGTGGTGGAGAGTGTCTCTGACAGTGTTGTGGTGGAGAGTGTCTCTGACAGTGTTGTGGTGGAGAGTGTCTCTGGCAGTGTTGTGGTGGAGTGTCTCTGGCAGTGTTGTGGTGGAGAGTGTCTCTGACAGTGTTGTGGTGGAGAGTGTCTCTGGCAGTGTTGTGGTGGAGAGTACCTCTGGCAGTGTTGTGGTGGAGAGTGTCTCCGGCAGTGTTGTGGTGGAGTGTCTCTGGCAGTGTTGTGGTGGAGTGTCTCCGGCAGTGTTGTGGTGGAGAGTGTCTCCGGCAGTGTTGTGGTGGAGTGTCTCTGGCAGTGTTGTGGTGGAGTGTCTCCGGCAGTGTTGTGGTGGAGAGTGTCTCCGGCAGTGTTGTGGTGGAGTGTCTCTGGCAGTGTTGTGGTGGAGTGTCTCTGGCAGTGTTGTGGTGGAGTGTGTCTCTGGCAGTGTTGTGGTGGAGTGTCTCCGGCAGAGTTGTGGTGGAGAGTGTCTCCGGCAGTGTTGTGGTGGAGTGTCTCTGGCAGTGTTGTGGTGGAGTGTGTCTCTGGCAGTGTTGTGGTGGAGTGTCTCTGGCAGTGTTGTGGTGGAGTGTCTCCGGCAGTGTTGTGGTGGAGAGTGTCTCCGGCAGTGTTGTGGTGGAGTGTCTCTGGCAGTGTTGTGGTGGAGTGTGTCTCTGGCTGTGTTGTGGTGGAGTGTGTCTCTGGCAGTGTTGTGGTGGAGTGTCTCTGGCAGTGATGTGGTGGAGAGTGTCTCCGGCAGTGTTGTGGTGGAGTGTCTCTGGCAGTGTTGTGGTGGAGAGTGTCTCTGGCAGTGTTGTGGTGGAGTGTGTCTCTGGCAGTGTTGTGGTGGAGTGTGTCTCTGGCAGTGTTGTGGTGGAGTGTGTCTCTGACAGTGTTGTGGTGGAGAGTGTCTCTGGCAGTGTTGTGGTGGAGTGTGTCTCTGGCAGTGTTGTGGTGGAGTGTCTCCGGCAGAGTTGTGGTGGAGAGTGTCTCCGGCAGTGTTGTGGTGGAGTGTCTATGGCAGTGTTGTGGTGGAGTGTGTCTCTGGCAGTGTTGTGGTGGAGTGTGTCTCTGGCAGTGTTGTGGTGGAGTGTGTCTCTGGCAGTGTTGTGGTGGAGTGTCTCTGGCAGTGTTGTGGTGGAGAGTGTCTCTGGCAGTGTTGTGGTGGAGTGTGTCTCTGGCAGTGTTGTGGTGGAGTGTCTCTGGCAGTGTTGTGGTGGAGTGTGTCTCTGGCAGTGTTGTGGTGGAGTGTCTCCGGCAGAGTTGTGGTGGAGAGTGTCTCCGGCAGTGTTGTGGTGGAGTGTGTCTCTGGCAGTGTTGTGGTGGAGTGTGTCTCTGGCAGTGTTGTGGTGGAGTGTCTCTGGCAGTGTTGTGGTGGAGTGTCTCTGGCAGTGTTGTGGTGGAGTGCCTCTGGCAGTGTTGTGGTGGAGTGTCTCCGGCAGTGTTGTGGTGGAGTGTGTCTCTGGCAGTGTTGTGGTGGAGTGTCTCCGGCAGAGTTGTGGTGGAGAGTGTCTCCGGCAGTGTTGTGGTGGAGTGTCTCTGGCAGTGTTGTGGTGGAGTGTGTCTCTGGCAGTGTTGTGGTGGAGTGTCTCTGGCAGTGTTGTGGTGGAGAGTGTCTCTGACAGTGTTGTGGTGGAGTGTCTCTGACAGTGTTGTGGTGGAGAGTGTCTCTGGCAGTGTTGTGGTGGAGAGTGTCTCCGGCAGTGTTGTGGTGGAGTGTCTCTGGCAGTGTTGTGGTGGAGTGTCTCTGGCAGTGTTGTGGTGGAGTGTCTCTGGCAGTGTTGTGGTGGAGTGTCTCCGGCAGAGTTGTGGTGGAGAGTGTCTCCGGCAGTGTTGTGGTGGAGTGTCTCTGGCAGTGTTGTGGTGGAGTGTGTCTCTGGCAGTGTTGTGGTGGAGTGTCTCTGGCAGTGTTGTGGTGGAGTGTCTCCGGCAGTGTTGTGGTGGAGAGTGTCTCCGGCAGTGTTGTGGTGGAGTGTCTCTGGCAGTGTTGTGGTGGAGTGTGTCTCTGGCAGTGTTGTGGTGGAGTGTGTCTCTGGCAGTGTTGTGGTGGAGTGTCTCTGGCAGTGATGTGGTGGAGAGTGTCTCCGGCAGTGTTGTGGTGGAGTGTCTCTGGCAGTGTTGTGGTGGAGAGTGTCTCTGGCAGTGTTGTGGTGGAGTGTGTCTCTGGCAGTGTTGTGGTGGAGTGTGTCTCTGGCAGTGTTGTGGTGGAGTGTGTCTCTGACAGTGTTGTGGTGGAGAGTGTCTCTGGCAGTGTTGTGGTGGAGTGTGTCTCTGGCAGTGTTGTGGTGGAGTGTCTCCGGCAGAGTTGTGGTGGAGAGTGTCTCCGGCAGTGTTGTGGTGGAGTGTCTCTGGCAGTGTTGTGGTGGAGTGTGTCTCTGGCAGTGTTGTGGTGGAGTGTGTCTCTGGCAGTGTTGTGGTGGAGTGTGTCTCTGGCAGTGTTGTGGTGGAGTGTTTCTGGCAGTGTTGTGGTGGAGATTGTCTCTGGCAGTGTTGTGGTGGAGTGTGTCTCTGGCAGTGTTGTGGTGGAGTGTCTCTGGCAGTGTTGTGGTGGAGTGTGTCTCTGGCAGTGTTGTGGTGGAGTGTCTCCGGCAGAGTTGTGGTGGAGAGTGTCTCCGGCAGTGTTGTGGTGGAGTGTGTCTCTGGCAGTGTTGTGGTGGAGTGTGTCTCTGGCAGTGTTGTGGTGGAGTGTCTCTGGCAGTGTTGTGGTGGAGTGTCTCTGGCAGTGTTGTGGTGGAGTGCCTCTGGCAGTGTTGTGGTGGAGTGTCTCCGGCAGTGTTGTGGTGGAGTGTGTCTCTGGCAGTGTTGTGGTGGAGTGTCTCTGACAGTGTTGTGGTGGAGTGTCTCTGGCAGTGTTGTGGTGGAGAGTGTCTCTGACAGTGTTATGGTGGAGAGTGTTTCTGACAGTGTTGTGGTGGAGTGTGTCTCTGGCAGTGTTGTGGTGGAGAGTGTCTCTGGCAGTGTTGTGGTGGAGTGTCTCTGACAGTGTTGTGGTGGAGAGTGTCTCTGGCAGTGTTGTGGTGGAGTGTCTCTGGCAGTGTTGTGGTGGAGAGTGTCTCTGACAGTGTTGTGGTGGAGAGTGTCTCTGGCAGTGTTGTGGTGGAGAGTGTCTCTGACAGTGTTGTGGTGGAGTGTGTCTCTGGCAGTGTTGTGGTGGAGAGTGTCTCTGGCAGTGTTGTGGTGGAGAGTGTCTCTGGCAGTGTTGTGGTGGAGTGTCTCCGGCAGTGTTGTGGTGGAGAGTGTCTCTGGCAGTGTTGTGGTGGAGTGTGTCTCTGGCAGTGTTGTGGTGGAGAGTGTCTCCGGCAGTGTTGTGGTGGAGTGTGTCTCTGGCAGTGTTGTGGTGGAGAGTGTCTCCGGCAGTGTTGTGGTGGAGTGTGTCTCTGGCAGTGTTGTGGTGGAGAGTGTCTCTGGCAGTGTTGTGGTGGAGAGTGTCTCTGGCAGTGTTGTGGTGGAGTGTCTCCGGCAGTGTTGTGGTGGAGAGTGTCTCTGGCAGTGTTGTGGTGGAGTGTGTCTCTGGCAGTGTTGTGGTGGAGAGTGTCTCCGGCAGTGTTGTGGTGGAGTGTGTCTCTGGCAGTGTTGTGGTGGAGAGTGTCTCTGGCAGTGTTGTGGTGGAGAGTGTCTCCGGCAGTGTTGTGGTGGAGTGTCTCTGGCAGTGTTGTGGTGGAGAGTGTCTCTGACAGTGTTGTGGTGGAGAGTGTCTCTGGCAGTGTTGTGGTGGAGTGTCTCCGGCAGTGTTGTGGTGGAGTGTCTCTGACAGTGTTGTGGTGGAGTGTCTCTGACAGTGTTGTGGTGGAGTGTCTCCGGCAGTGTTGTGGTGGAGTGTGTCTCTGACAGTGTTGTGGTGGAGAGTGTCTCTGGCAGTGTTGTGGTGGAGAGTGTCTCTGACAGTGTTGTGGTGGAGTGTCTCTGGCAGTGTTGTGGTGGAGTGTCTCTGACAGTGTTGTGGTGGAGAGTGTCTCTGACAGTGTTGTGGTGGAGTGTGTCTCTGACAGTGTTGTGGTGGAGAGTGTCTCTGACAGTGTTGTGGTGGAGTGTCTCTGGCAGTGTTGTGGTGGAGTGTCTCTGACAGTGTTGTGGTGGAGAGTGTCTCTGACAGTGTTGTGGTGGAGTGTCTCTGGCAGTGTTGTGGTGGAGAGTGTCTCTGACAGTGTTGTGGTGGAGTGTCTCTGGCAGTGTTGTGGTGGAGTGTCTCTGACAGTGTTGTGGTGGAGAGTGTCTCTGGCAGTGTTGTGGTGGAGTGTGTCTCTGACAGTGTTGTGGTGGAGTGTCTCTGGCAGTGTTGTGGTGGAGTGTCTCTGACAGTGTTGTGGTGGAGAGTGTCTCTGGCAGTGTTGTGGTGGAGAGTGTCTCTGGCAGTGTTGTGGTGGAGTGTCTCTGACAGTGTTGTGGTGGAGAGTGTCTCTGGCAGTGTTGTGGTGGAGTGTCTCTGGCAGTGTTGTGGTGGAGTGTCTCTGGCAGTGTTGTGGTGGAGTGTGTCTCTGACAGTGTTGTGGTGGAGAGTGTCTCTGACAGTGTTGTGGTGGAGTGTGTCTCTGACAGTGTTGTGGTGGAGAGTGTCTCTGGCAGTGTTGTGGTGGAGTGTCTCTGGCAGTGTTGTGGTGGAGTGTCTCTGGCAGTGTTGTGGTGGAGTGTGTCTCTGACAGTGTTGTGGTGGAGAGTGTCTCTGGCAGTGTTGTGGTGGAGTGTCTCTGGCAGTGTTGTGGTGGAGTGTGTCTCTGACAGTGTTGTGGTGGAGTGTGTCTCTGGCAGTGTTGTGGTGGAGAGTGTCTCTGGCAGTGTTGTGGTGGAGAGTGTCTCCGGCAGTGTTGTGGTGGAGAGTGTCTCTGGCAGTGTTGTGGTGGAGTGTGTCTCTGACAGTGTTGTGGTGGAGAGTGTCTCTGGCAGTGTTGTGGTGGAGAGTGTCTCTGGCAGTGTTGTGGTGGAGTGTCTCTGGCAGTGTTGTGGTGGAGAGTGTCTCTGACAGTGTTGTGGTGGAGTGTCTCCGGCAGTGTTGTGGTGGAGTGCCTCTGGCAGTGTTGTGGTGGAGTGCCTCTGGCAGTGTTGTGGTGGAGTGTCTCTGGCAGTGTTGTGGTGGAGAGTGTCTCTGGCAGTGTTGTGGTGGAGAGTGTCTCTGACAGTGTTGTGGTGGAGTGTGTCTCTGGCAGTGTTGTGGTGGAGAGTGTCTCTGACAGTGTTGTGGTGGAGAGTGTCTCTGGCAGTGTTGTGGTGGAGAGTGTCTCTGACAGTGTTGTGGTGGAGTGTCTCTGGCAGTGTTGTGGTGGAGTGCCTCTGGCAGTGTTGTGGTGGAGTGTCTCCGGCAGTGTTGTGGTGGAGTGTCTCTGACAGTGTTGTGGTGGAGTGTCTCTGACAGTGTTGTGGTGGAGTGTCTCTGGCAGTGTTGTGGTGGAGTGTGTCTCTGGCAGTGTTGTGGTGGAGAGTGTCTCTGACAGTGTTGTGGTGGAGAGTGTCTCTGGCAGTGTTGTGGTGGAGAGTGTCTCTGACAGTGTTGTGGTGGAGTGTGTCTCTGGCAGTGTTGTGGTGGAGTGCCTCTGGCAGTGTTGTGGTGGAGTGTCTCTGGCAGTGTTGTGGTGGAGTGTGTCTCTGGCAGTGTTGTGGTGGAGTGTCTCTGACAGTGTTGTGGTGGAGAGTGCCTCTGACAGTGTTGTGGCGGAGTGTGTCTCTGGCAGTGTTGTAGTGGAGAGTGTCTCTGGCAGTGTTGTGGTGGAGTGTGTCTCTGGCAGTGTTGTGGTGGAGAGTGTCTCCGGCAGTGTTGTGGTGGAGAGTGTCTCTGGCAGTGTTGTGGTGGAGAGTACCTCTGACAGTGTTGTGGTGGAGAGTGTCTCTGACAGTGTTGTGGTGGAGAGTGTCTCTGGCAGTGTTGTGGTGGAGTACCTCTGGCAGTGTAGGTAAACTGGTTTTTGTGTGGACCACCATAACACTGACAACCTCCACTACTACAACCTCACCACACCTACCCCCCACTCCACCCACCTCTACCACACCCACACCATCAGAACCACCACCACCCCAAAGTGGTGGTGGTTCTGACAGATTCAGAGGTATGCCACCAGACTAGTCCCTGAACTGAGAGGTATGAGCTACGAGGAAAGGCTACAGGAACTAAACCTCGCGTCCCTGGAAGACAGAAGAGTAAGGGGAGACATGATCGCCACCTAAAAAATTCTCAAGAGGAATTGCCAGGTTACCTTTAGGTTACCTTGAGGTTTGACCAGACCACACACTAGAAGGTGAAGGGACGACGACGTTTCGGTCCGTCCTGGACGATTCTCAAGTCGATTGTGATG
Source organism: Procambarus clarkii (assembly GCF_040958095.1). Lineage (NCBI taxonomy): Eukaryota > Metazoa > Arthropoda > Malacostraca > Decapoda > Cambaridae > Procambarus > Procambarus clarkii. The sequence goes on from NC_091192.1 coordinate 6,262,989, forward strand.
AGGGAGGTGATGAAGGCAATAAATAGGCAAGAGAGAGGTAAGGAGCATGGCAAAAGGTACGAGCGGTAAGGTGTAGTAGAGGCGATAGTAGTAGGAATAAGAACTGCAGAAGGCCCATTGGCCCATACGAGGCAGCTCCTATTATAACCACCGAATGAGGAGATAGTAATAGGAATAAGAAGAGGATAACAAGGGAAGGTAAGAGAAAACAATGAACAGAAAAAAGAGAGAAGAGAGAAAGAAAGATAAATAGAAGGGTAAGCTTATGTTAGGTCACGTTTGTTAGAAAGATTAGAGCATTTGAGTATATACTGTGAAAGGGAAGAGTCAACAGCAACAAAGCCAGGACTCAAGTTCATGTTGGGAAGGTTGTGTATCAGAGCCGCGTTAACACGACGGCGTCTGTGTAGAGGCAGGAAAGATTATTTTCAGAGCTGCCTCTCTGCCTCTCAGATTATAATAGGAGCTGCCTCGTATGGGCCTGCTGCAGTTCTTATTCCTACTACTATCCCCTCTACTACACCTTACCGCTCCTATGTTTTGCCTTGCTCCTCTATTTTCCACGTGTAAATTATTATGTATCTCTTCAGCCTGCGCTCAAGAGAATACAGATTTAGGTTGCACAAAGACAAAACATTTAGCACGAACAAGGGGACACAGGTGGAAACTGAGTACCCAAATGTGCCACAGGGACGTTAGAAAGAACTTTTTTCAGTGTCAGAGTAGTTAACAAGTGGAATGCACTAGGAGGCTAGAAGGTGATGTGGTGGAGGCTGACTCCATACACAGTTTCAAATGTAGATATGATAGAGCCCAGTAGGCTCAGGAATCTGTACACCAGTTGATTGACAGTTGAGAGGCGGGACCAAAGAGCCAAAGCTCAACCCCCGCAAGCACAACTAGCTGAGTACAACTAGGTGAATACACCCACTGGCTGGTACACTCACACACAGCACCATAACACAGCACTATAACACAGCACCATAACACAGCACCATAACACAGCACCATAACACAGCACCATAACACAGCACCATAACACAGCACCATAACACAGCACTATAACACAGCACCATAACACAGCACTATAACACAGCACATAAAGCAACATAAACACAGCATAGCATGATTGACTGTTAACAGTCCTCGCCAGACACAACCATTAACAGGTTGCTGTTGTTGTTTTAAACTCAGCTACTGGCAAGATAAGTTGCAAGTAGCACGGGCTATGGTGAGCCCGTAACAGACTTACTGAATTGACAGTTCTTGGGTGCAGGATGTTGTTAATGGCAAGCGAACGGTCAAACCAGTCAGCAATAAGCTTGAGGTGACAGCACCTGAACCAGCTGACTGCACCACTGTGTGCTCACCCTCGCCTCCAACACTGTAACACAACACACACACCACCAGGCACAACACACCCCCTTAAGGGTAGTGTCTCATAGCCCTTGACAAACCAACATATATACAGAAAGATGTTAATCACAGGCGAATTATTAAGTACAAAGCCATGTCTTACCCCCCCCCCCCCCCTCTAACAACTTACCATACCAAGTTGCTTAACTACGTGGCAAATATATACAAATAAATTATTTAGGGTGAATATAATTAGTAGTATAAGGTATATGACCATCAGAGTGGTCATATAACCTTCCAAGGGAATTGGGGATGGCCGGGATGTGGCAGTATATGATATTCCGCTACTGTATCATTGGACAATATTCCCCCAGACACTGTATCATTGGACAATATTCCCCCAGACACTGTATCATTGGACAATATTCACCCAGACACTGTATCATTGGACAATATTCCCCCAGACACTGTATCATTGGACAATATTCCCCCAGACACTGTATCATTGGACGATATTCCCCCAGACACTGTATCATTGGACAATATTCCCCCAGACACTGTATCATTGGACAATATTCCCCCAGACACTGTATCATTGGACAATATTCCCCCAGACACTATCATTGGACAATATTCCCCCAGACACTGTATCATTGGACAATATTCCCCCAGACACTGTATCATTGGACAATATTCCCCTAGACACTGTATCATTGGACAATATTTTGATTTTTTTTTAATTTTGCCCCGAGGGGCGAGATTATTGGGCAGCGCCACTCATCCTGTGAGTGGACACACCGCCAAAGTGACAGTAATGGGCAGCGTCACTCATCCTGTGAGTGGACACACCGCCATAGTGACAGTATTGGGCAGCGCCACTCATCCTGTGAGTGGACACACCGCCATAGTGACAGTATTGGGCAGCGTCACTCATCCTGTGAGTGGACACACCGCCATAGTGACAGTATTGGGCAGCGTCACTCATCCTGTGAGTGGACACACCGCCATAGCAGCATGTACAACACTCCCCAATAGGAAGAAAACCCGCTTGGTTGTTCATTTTGTCACGTGTACCCAGACACAGCTGGGACTTGCTTAACTGTCTCAAGTGAACAGCCTGAGACAGCTATGACTTATCTTCTCTGACCAGAAGATTAACTTCTCTCAACTTTTAAAAGCTTACGTTATCTTGCGGATGCAAAATGGGGGAATCTTTTAAGAACAGTATCAACATTTGACAAATAGTGTTTTCCTAACTCAAACAATGTGGGGTTTATTATTCTACACATACTTCTGATGTCTCTCAGGTGTTCACACTCTCTCAGGTAGTGGTCAAGGCGGTGTCCGTCACTCTCACCACAGATTCAGCAACTTCGCTGATCAACTGTTGTTTCCATTCCGTATCTCCATGGATATTTGTATCCCAAACGAATTCTCGCTATTACTGATTCTCTCCCTCGTCGTCCTCCTCTTCGGCCATAATGATTGGGATTGCCAGCTGCAACCATGTTGTACCATCGTACAGATTCACTGGTTTGTGCTTCTATCCTCCTTTCCTCAGTTACCTTGTCACGGTGATGTTGAGACTCCCTTCGCCATTATGGTCTCTCTCTCACTGTGAGAAGTGTGAGGGTCTCTCCCTCACGACCTGATGTTGTGGTGTGAGAGTTGGTGGTGGTGGTGGTGGTGATAGTTGGTGGTGGTAGTTGGTGATAGTTGGTGGTGGTGTTGTTGGTAATGTTTGTGAAGGTAAGTGAAGGTAAGGCGGTGCTCACTACCCCTACAGAACTTACCCAACAGGAACCAGGGGCAAGACTCGCCTCTGGGCCCCGCCTCCTGCCCTTACAACTGAACTATTGTGGTGGTCTGAGTGTGTGGAGGCTGGCCTTAAGGTGTGGCTGGAGGTGGCTTCCAGAACTTTCATCACTCCAGTCCACTTGTTCACCACTTGTACTGGCTACCAGTATTTCCTTACATTTCTTCCTCTCATTTACATTTACAGCATTCACTTGTGTTCTCTCAAGAACAGAGATGAACAGAGACATCGGATGAAAGAAACTCTGGCCACTTGTTTCTGCCCCGGACGGGAAATGAACCCGGACCCTTTTGATTACGGCTTCAGGAGCCCTGTCCGCTCGGACCTGTGTGTGTTCACCTAGTTGTGCTTGCGGGGGTTGAGCTCTGCTCTTTCAGCCCACCTCTCAACAGTCAATCTATCAACTGTTACTAAGTACTAACTATTTTTTTCCTTCCACACACTTCTTTAGGGCTCTGAAGTATGGTGTAGTGGATACAGTACGTAACTGCCACCTTGATGGCCAGTGTTCGAGTCCCCTGGTGGGTTGAGTGTCTAAAAGTTATATACTTCAAACTTGTGGTTATAAGCAAGTCTGTGCATTAAGCATCGGCACTGAGTTCTCCCATATAACAGAGCTTGATGAAAAACGCGAAAAATCTCTCACTATCTTATTGTCTGGAGAGGATTGGAGTTCTGGTTGGTTAAATACCCAAGAATTCCTACCTCTTTTTTTTCGGGGCGCCTGACAGCTGGGTGGACAGCGCGTCAGATTCGTAGTCCTGAGGTTCCGGGTTCGATCCCCAGTGGAGGCGGAGACAAATGGGCAAAATGTTTCTTTCACCCTGATGCTCTTTCACTCTTACCTAGCAGTAAATAGGTACCTGGGAGTTAGACAGCTGCTACGGGCTGCTTCCTGGGGGTGGAGGCCTGGTCGAGGACTAGGCCGCGGGGACACTAAGCCCTGAAATCATCTCAAGATAACCTCACACACACAGGAGCCTGGTAACCTGCTGGATAGCGCGCAGGACTCATAATTCTGTGGCGCGGGTTCGATTCCCGCACCAGGCAGAAACAAATGGGCAAAGTTTCTTTCACCCTGAATGCCCCTGTTACCTAGCAGTAAATAGCTACCTGGGAGTTAGTCAGCTGTCACGGGCTGCTTCCTGGGGTGTGTGTGTGTGTGGTGTGAAAAAAAAAGTAGTTAGTAATCAGTTGAGAGGCGGGTCGAAAGAGCAAAGCTCAACCCTACAAACACAACTAGGTGAATACACACGCCCAGGAAGCAGCCCGTAACAGCTGACTAACTCCCAGGTACCTATTTACTGCTAGGTAACAGGAGCATCAGGGTGAAAGAAACTCTGCCATTTTAGTTTTTCGCCGGCGCCGGGAATCGAACCCGGGCAACAGGATTACGTGTCCCAGCGTGTTATCCACACAGCCACCGGCGCCATCGGAGGTGTGTGTGTGTGTGTGTGTAAATACCTAAGTGTAGTGACAGGATGAGAGCTACGCTCGCGGTGTCCCGTCTTCCCAGCACTCTTTGTCATAAAACGCTTTGAAACTACTAACGGTCTTGGCCTCCACCACCTTCTCACCTAACTTGTTCCAACCGTCTACCACTCTGTTTGCGAAAGTGAATTTTCTTATATTTCTTCGGCATCTGTGTTTAGCTGGTTTAAATCTATGAACTCTTGTTCTTAAAGTTCCAGGTCTCAGGAAATCTTCCCTATCGATTTTATCAATTCCTGTTACTATTTTGTATGTAGTGATCATATCACCTCTTTTTCCTCTGTCTTCTAGTCTTGGCATATTTAATGCCTCTAACCTCTCCTCGTAGCTCTTGCCCTTCAGTTCTGGGAGCCACTTAGTAGCATGTCTTTGCACCTTTTCCAGTTTGTTGATGTGCTTCTTAAGATATGGGCACCACAAAACCGCTGCATATTCTAGCTTTGGCCTAACAAAAGTCGTGAACAATTTCTTTAGTGTATCGCCATCCGTGTGTGAGTGTGTGTGCACTCACCTATTTGTCCTTGCGGGGGCTGAGCTTTGGCTCTTTGGTCCCGCCTCTCAACTGTCAGTCAACTGGTGTACAGATTCCTGAGCCTATTGGGTTCTATCATATCTACACTTGAAGCTGGGTATTGGGTCAGCCTCCACCAAATCACTGACTAATGCATTCCACCTGTTAAGAGGCGTATCCGCTCCCTCGACCGTCGTCGCCCCTCAACCAACATTTCTTAACTACTCTGACACTAAAAAAGTTCTTTATAATATTTCTATGGCTCATCTGGGTACTCAGTTTCCACCTGTGACCCCCTTGTGTGTATGAGGTCACGCCAATCTGAGGTCTCACCCCACACAGTAACTCTCTGCTTCCTATTGCTTAGGTACTGCTTTATCCACTGGAGTACCTAGCTTCCAGTTACTCCAGCCAGTTTCTCCAACTTATGCACCAGCCTCTTATGGGGCACTGTGTTGAAGGCTTTCTGATAGTCCACGAAAATGCAGTCTGCCCACCCTTCTCTTTCTTGCTTAATCCTTGTTACCTAGTAATAGAATTCTATTAAACCTGTGAGGCAAGATTTGCCATCCCTGAACCCATGTTGATGGTGTGTCACAAAGTCCCTCCTCTCCAGATGGAGAGTTTTTTATGACGATCTTCTCCATCACCTTGCATGGTGTACAAGTTAAGGACACTGGCCTGTAGTTTAGTGCCTCTTGCCTATCACCGTTTTAGTATATTGGAACTACATTAGCTGGCTTTCATATTTCTGGTAGGTCTCCCATCTCCAGTGACCTACTATACACCATGGAGAGTGGCAAGCAAAGCGCTCCTGCACACTCTTTCAATACCCATGGTGAGATTCCGTCCGGCCTAACAGCCTTTCTCACGTCCAGATCCAACAGGTACCTCTTGACCTCATCTCTGGATATTTCAAACCCTTCCAAAACTGTCTAATTTACTGCCACCTCTCCTACTTCAGGAACTTCTCATTCCATTGTGAGTACCACCTGGAATCTCTTGTTGAGTTCTTCACACAGCTCTTTGTCATTCTCTGTGTACCTGTCCTCACCTTTTCTCAGTTTCATCACCTGTTCTGTCACTGTTGTGTTCCTCCTGATGTGACTGTGGAGCAGTTTTGGTTCGGTCTTGGCTTTATTTTCTATGTAATTTTCATACTGCCTCTCTTCTCACACTAACATACTCATTCCTGGTTCTCTGGTATCTCTCTCTGCTCTCTGGTGTTCTGGAATTTCGATACTTTCTCCAGGCCCTTTTGTTCCGTTCCTTTGCTTCCATACATGCCCTATTAGACCACGGATTCCTATCTTGCCCCTCATTTACTGCCTCATCACACTTTTGGGTGACATAATCCATCATATCTTGTTCGGACATATTTATGAGTTGTTTCCCATGGTATTTCTCTTAGAACTTTTCTCATCTTCTCATAATTTCCCTTTCGGTAGCCAGCCCTTTGCTTTCTAGTTCATTTCTTGGGCGAGATTACTCGTAACTCTACCAGGTACTACCACTTGTGTGTGTGTGGGGGGGGGGGGGTACTCACCTATTTGTGTCTGCAGGATCAAGTATTGGCTCCTGGATCCCACCTTTCTAGTCGCCGGTTGTTTAAAGCAATGACTCCTGTCCCACTCCTCTATCATACCTAGTTTTAAAGCTATTAATAGTGTTTGCTCCTACAATGTGCCACTTTACATTATTCAATTTCCCCACTACTCTCATGCTAAAAGAAAAATTTCTAACATCTCTGTAACTCATCAGAGTTTCCAGCTTCCACCCATGTCCCCTCGTTCTGTTAGTATTCAGTGTGAACATTTCGTTTATTTCCACTCTGTCTATCCCCCTAAGTATTTTGTATGCTGCTATCATATCTCCCCACTCCCTCCTTTTCCTAACGACGTCAGGTTCAGTTCCTTCAGTCGCTCTTCATATCCCATCACAGCCAACTCTGGGATGGCATTCACGAGCCTCGTCGTAAATGGTTTAACCTTTTCCAGTTTCATTATATGCTTCTTCCAATTCCTAATGTGTTTCTTCAGGTGGGGGCTCCATGATGGGGCTCCACACTCTTAAGATTGGTCTCACGTAGGCAGTGTAAAGCGTCCTAAATGCATGCTTTCTTAGGTTTCTGAATGACGTTCTAACTTTTGCTAGCGTAGAGTACGCTGCTGTCGTTATCCTATTTATATGTGCCTCAGGAGTTAGATTAGGTGTTAAATCCATTCCCAGAGAGAGCCGGTCGGCCGAGCGGACAGCACGCGGGACTTGTGATCCTATGGTCCTGGGTTCGATCCCAGGCGCCGGCGAGAAACAATGGGCACAGTTTCTTTCACCCTATGCCCGCCGTTACCTAGCAGTAAAATAGGTACCTGGGTGTTAGTCAGCTGTCACGGGCTGCTTCCTGGGGGTGGAGGCCTGGTCGAGGACCGGGTCGCGGGGACACTAAAGCCCCGAAATCATATCAAGAAGAAGATAACCAGGTCTCTTTCTCGCGTCGTCACAGGTAGGCAGTTTCCTTTCATTGTGTACTGACCCTTTGGTCTCATTTCACCTAGTCACACTTCCATAACTTTACATTTGCTCGTGTTCAACTCCAGTAGCCATTTCTCTGACCATCTCTGCAGATTGTTCAAGTCCTCTTGGAGGATCCTTCAATCTTCATCTGTCACAACTCGTCACATTACTTTCCCGTCATCCGCAAACATCGACATATAGGACTTGACTCCTGTAGACATGTCGTTCACTTATATTAGAAATAGAACTGATCCCAGCACCGATCCTTGAGGTACTCCACTCGTTACTGCTCGTCAGTCCGACTTCTCGCCCCTGACTGTTACTCTCTGGCTCCTGCCTGTCAAGTAATTCTTTACCCAAGCTAGGGACTATTCCGTTAACTCCCGCCTGCCTCTCAAGTTTGAACAGCAGTCTCCTGTGTAGTACTGTGGCAAAGGCTTTTTGGCAGTACTTTTTTTTGTGTGTGTACTCACCTAGTTGTACTTGCGGGGGTTGAGCTCTGGCTCTTTGGTCCCGTCTATCAACTGTCAATCAACTGGTGTACAGATTCCTGAGCCTACTGGGCTCTATCATATCTACACTTGAAATTGTGTATGGAGTCAGCCTCCATCACATCACTGCCTATTGCATTCCATTTGTCAACTACTCTGACACTACACAAATTTATTTCTAATGTCTCTATGGCTGCATTTGGGGACTCAATTTTCCCCTAGTGTGTGTGTGCCTCTTGTCTTAAATAGTTTGTCTTTATCTACCCTATCAATTCCATTGAGAATCTTGTATGTGGTGATCAGGTCCACCACTAACTCTTCTGTGTGTGTGTGTGTGTGTTTGTATTTACTATTTGTGCCTCCAGGATCAAGCTGTTATCTCTTGGACTCCGCCTTCCTAACCATCAGTTTTCTAATGTACAGAATCCAGACCCATTTTCCTCTTATCATGTCTACTACATATATTTACCTCGGGTATCTTTAAGCATCAAGGTGAAAAACTCTGCCCTTTTGTGTCTGCCACGGCTGGGGATCGAACCCGTGCCATTGTGGGTGTGCGTGTATTTTAGTGTGCAACCTGCATATCATGCAACAAACTCACCGTTGCACATAAAAATTCTGATATTTCCATCAATGATTGGCCAATTAACATCAACGACCTGCGCTAAATATTTTACACCTGTGATTGGCCAATTATAGTTATCAAGAATGACGAACTGGATTTTATCGCCCTTCTTGATTACCTGATTATCAGCTATTAACGGTAAATAACTCTCATTACAAACGAATCAACCTTGAGCGATTGGCAACTGTGTTATCTTTGCTGCTGATAAACACCATTACTGACAGTTTGGTGACTCCTGTATTGTAATTGGCTTTACCGGAAACTGACGTAAATGATGTGATTGGCTGATGTACACTGCGTGCTGTGATTGGCTGATGTACACTGCGTGCTGTGATTGGCTGATGAACACTGTGTGCTGTGATTGGCTGATGTACACTGTGTGCTGTGATTGGCTGATGTACACTGCGTGCTGTGATTGGCTGATGTACACTGCGTGCTGTGATTGGCTGATGTACACTGCGTGCTGTGATTGGCTGATGAACACTGTGTGCTGTGATTGGCTGATGTACACTGCGTGCTGTGATTGGCTGATGTACACTGTGTGCTGTGATTGGCTGATGTACACTGCGTGCTGTGATTGGCTGATGTACACTGCGTGCTGTGATTGGCTGATGTACACTGCGTGCTGTGATTGGCTGAAGTATACTATGTGTTGAGAATAGCTGAAGATAACTACTAATGCCCTGATTGGTTGAGGTATGCTGTACATAATGAAATATGCACAAATTTTATTTGAAGCCTCTCTATGATTGGTTGGTGGCCATTCATAATCCCCAACAGCGAGTTGACGACTATAAAATTCTCTTCCAGTTAATATGGTAATGGTTTCTTTAACTCTCCTCCTGTGACTACTTGAAGACGTTCCTAAAATCTCTTCCTGTGACTGAGTGAAATATAAGAACATAAGAATAAAGGTAACTGCAGAAGGCCTATTGGCCCATACGAGGCAGCTCCTATCTATAACCACCCAATCCTACTCATATACATGTCCAACCCACACTTGAAACAATCGAGGGACCCCACCTCCACCACGTTACGCGGCAATTGGTTCCATAAATCAACAACCCTGTTACCGAACCAGTATTTACCTAGGTCTTTCCTAAATCTAAACTTATCTAATTTATACCCATTGTTTTGTGTTCTGTCTTGTGTTTATACTTTGAATGCCCTATTAATATCCCTTGTGTTATAGCTATTCATCCACTTGTAAACCTCACTCATGTCACCCCTAACTCTTCGCCTTTCTAAAGAATGTAATTTAAGCTTTGTCAATCTTTCTTCATATGACAGGTTTCTAATTTGAGAGATTAACTTTGTCATCCTAAACTGGACACGTTCAAGTGAATTTATATCCATTCTATAGTACGGCGACCAAAACTGAACTGCATAATCTAAACGGGGCCTAACTAGAGCAAGATATAGCTGGAGAACCACACCAGATGTCTTGTTACTAACGCTACGATTAATAAATCCCAGTGTCCTATTTGCCTTATTACGAACATTTATGCATTAATATTATGGTTTTAAATTCTTACTAATCATAACTCCCAGATCCCGTTCGCAATCCGACTTCGCAATCTCAACACCATCTAGCTCGTATCTTGTAACTATATATATATATATATATATATATATATATATATATATATATATATATATATATATATATATATATATATATATATATATATATATATCATCATTACTTAGCCTTAAAATTAAACTGCATCTGCCAATCTGTTGACAATTTCAAAACCCTATTTAGATCATCTTGAAGTGATAGAGTCTTTTTCCGTGTTTATTTCCTTCCCGATTTTTGTATCATTGGCAAATTTGCAAATATTGTTGCTCAAACCTGAATCTAAATCATATATATATTATTAGTAACAGAGGTCCCAATACAGAGCCTTGAAGCACTCCACGTACAACATTTTCCCATTCTGACTTAACCCCATTTATATTAACTCTGTTTCCTTTGGTATAGCCATGCCATAATCCAACTTAATATAGCACCCCAATACCATGAGCCTCTATCTTTTTAATCAGTCTTTCATGTGGCACTGTAACAAAAGCTTTGCTAAAGTCAAGGTACACAACATCGCAAACCTTACCACTATCAACTGCCTCAACTATGCTGGAATAAAAAGATAGCAAATTTGTTAAACATGAACGGCCATTTGTAAAACCATGTTGTGAATCATTTATTAATTTATGTTTTTCAAGATGAAAAAGAATGGTATTTGCAATTAACGATTCAAGTAACTTTCCCACAATAGACGTTAAGTTAACTGGCCGATATTTTGAAGCAAGTGATCTATCGCTTTTGTTGAAAACTTGGTACCACATTAGCAACCTTCCACGACTCTGGCACTCTGCCTGACTCTAATGATTTATTAAATATGGTAGACAATGGATCGCAAAGCTCCTCTTTGCATTCTTTAAGCACCCTAGGCAAACACTTCAGTCCGGCCCTGGGGATTTGTTTTTCTTGAGTTTCACTCTATGTTTAATAACATCCTCCCTGGTAACTGCTAAACTAGTCAACCTGTCCTCGTCCCCACCCACATAGACTTGTTCCGCTGAAGGCATAATGTTAAGTTCCTCTTTAGTAAATACAGAGATAAAATATTTATTAAAAATACTACTCATCTCTTCAGTCATTATCAGTTATCTGACCTGTCCCAGCTTTTAATGGACCATCCTTTCCCTAGTCTTGATTCGATATAACTAAAAAAATTGTTAGGACTTGTCTTTGCTTGCCCTGCTATGCGAACTTCATAGTTTCTTTTTGCTTCTCCTTATCTCTTTTTTAACATTTCTAACCGGTTGTACGAATTCTTGTTCTAAACTGACTTCCCCATTCTTAGTCCTTTTGTACCAAGCTCTCTTTCTACCAATAAGGTCTTCAGATCCTTTGTTATCCATTTCGGGTCATTATTATTTGATCTATTCAATTTGTATGGTACACTACGTTCCTGTTCTTTGCTTAGAATATTTTGAAATAGGTTATGTTTTGAATCCACTTCGAAATCCCTTTTTACATCACCCATCGCTAGGTTCACGTTTCGCTCCATGACCAGGCCCCCCCCCCCTATGCCCAAGACTTTCCAATCTATTTCACCCAAAAAAATTCTTAAGACCATTAAAATCAGCTTCTCGAAAATCTGGCGCTTTAACCTAATATTTTCCTACAAATCTATTCCAGTCTATGCTAAATCTGATTTCTTTGTGATCACTGTTCCCTAGCTCACTCCCTATTTCGATGTCATTAATTTGTGTTTCCCTGTTAGTTAACACTAAGTCTAAAATATTATTTTCCCGCGTTGGTTCCTTAATGTGTTGGCTAAGAAAGCAATCGTCAATTAATTCTAGAAATTCTTCTGCTTCATTATTGCCTGTTCTGTTAAACCAGTTTATTCCACTAAAATTAAGTCACCCATGACACACATACTGTTTGACCTGAATGCTATAGATATTTTATTTATTTTTTATTTATTTATATACAATAAGGTACATTGGGTTGATGAGAGTACAGAGACTTGAAGTTTGACATTCTTGTAAAGCCACCAGCACGCATAGCGTTTCCGACAGATCCTTAATCTAACATATAACTTTAAAATCTAACTTTCATCTAATCTAATCAAAAAAATGTAATTTCTAGCAAAATTAAAAAAAAATTATAAGTACGTTGTAAGAAAGTATAAAACTAAGTTATAAGACGACATAAAAAGGTATATAAAAAGGTAGAAATAGAGACTATGACCGGCCGTTTTGGAATTTCCCCAAGCCTGTCACAGCATCGGGGAGGTTACACTTTTTCCCGACGGCCGGGAGTGTCCTTGTGCTCACAACCTCCACCCATCATGCCTCACAACCTCCACCCATCATGCCTCACAACCTCCACCCATCATGCCTCACAACCTCCAGCACAGGGGGTGTTTTCAATTTTTTTTCCCCCGACGGTCGGTCAATGGCATTGGGTGTATTTTCATTTTTTTATATTGTTTATCAACTGCTCCCGCCAATCATATAAAATTTCCCAAAAGGGCAGAATTAAAAGGCACCCTCCTAGCGCCTGCCATTTTGCTCAAGGGGATTAAACGGCCGCCTCCAGTCATCCCAAAATTTGTCACCTTGGGGACCCTGCACAGACATCGCTAATGTTTAATGACGTCAGCCAGTCTTCATCTTCTCTGGATAAGTTCGCCTCCAATAAGCCTCCACACACCAGAGGTGACTGGTCCAGCACCTCCACACACCAGAGGTGACTGGTCCAGCACCTCCACACACCAGAGGTGACTGGTCCAGCACCTCCACACACCAGAGGTGACTGGACCAGAGGTGACTGGTCCAGCGCCTCCATATACCAGAGATGACTGGTCCAGCACCTCCACACACCAGAGGTGACTGGTCCAGCACCTCCACACACCAGAGGTGACTGGTCCAGCGCCTCCACACACCAGAGGTGACTGGTCCAGCGCCTCCACACACCAGAGGTGACTGGACCAGCACATCCATACACCAGAGGTGACTGGACCAGCACCTCCATACACCAGAGGTGACTGGTCCAGCGCCTCCACACACCAGAGGTGACTGGACCAGCACATCCATACATCAGAGGTGACTGGACCAGCACCTCCATACACCAGAGGTGACTGGACCAGCACCTCCACACACCAGAGGTGACTGGTCCAGCGCCTCCACACACCAGAGGTGACTGGTCCAGCGCCTCCATACTCCACACTCCCTGTACACAAGGGAGGGAGCAAAGCATTGGCAAAAAAATTATAGACCAGTTGCACTAACATCGCACATCATAAAAGTATTTGAGAGAGTGATTAGGAGTCAGGTCACCAATTTCATGGAGACCAATGACCTTCACAACCCAGGCCAACATGGATTTAGAGCGGGAAGATCGTGCCTCTCACAGCTACTTGAGCACTACGACAAAGTCACTGAGGCATTAGAAGAGAAACAGAATGCTGATGTGATATACACGGACTTCGCAAAGGCTTTCGATAAATGTGACCATGGCGTAATAGCACACAAAATGAAGTCAATGGGAATAACCGGTAAAGTAGGACGCTGGATACTCAGTTTTCTGTCAAACAGGACTCAGCGAGTAACTGTCAACCATATAAAATCTAGTCCAAGTGCAGTGAAAAGCTCTGTACCTCAGGGTACAGTCCTTGCACCGCTGCTTTTCCTTATTCTCATGTCAGATATAGACAAAAATACAAGTCACAGCTTCGTATCATCCTTTGCAGAGGACACAAAAATCAGTATGAAAATTACCTCGGCTGAGGAGATTGAAAAACTTCAAGCTGATATTAATGAAGTTTTCGACTGGGCATCAGAAAATAACATGATGTTTAACAGTGATAAATTCCAGGTACTCAGGTACGGTAAAAATGAGGACCTTAAACATAATACAGAGTACAAAACACAATCAAATGTGCCCATAGTAGGAAAACAGCATGTAAAGGATTTGGGAATAATAATGTCTGACGACCTAACGTTTAAGGAGCATAACCAATCAAATATTGCGACAGCCAGAAAAATGATAGGATGGATTACGAGAACTTTCAAATCCAGGGATCCCATCACAATGGTTGTACTCTTCAAGTCACTTGTGTTGTCCCGTCTTGAGTACTGCTCAGTACTCACTTCCCCCTTCAGAGCAGGAGAGATTGCTGAAATAGAGGGAATACAGAGAACATATACGGCACGCATAGACGAGATAAAGCACCTAAATTATTGGGATCGTCTCAAAGCCCTCCAAATGTACTCACTAGAAAGAAGACGAGAGAGATATCAAATAATATACACCTGGAAGATACTGGAGGGCCAAGTACCAAATCTACACAGTAAAATAACAACGTACTGGAGTGAACGATATGGAAGAAAATGTAGAATAGAACCAGTGAAGAGCAGAGGTGCCATAGGCACAATCAGAGAACACTGTATAAACATCAGAGGTCCGCGGTTGTTCAACGTCCTCCCAGCAAGCATAAGAAATATTGCCGGAACAACCGTGGACATTTTCAAGAGGAAACTAGATTTATTCCTCCAAGGAGTGCCGGACCAACCGGGCTGTGGTGGGTATGTGGGCCTGCGGGCCGCTCCAAGCAACAGCCTGGTGGACCAAACTCTCACAAGTCAAGCCTGGCCTCGGGCCGGGCTTGGGGAGTAGAAGAACTCCCAGAACCCCATCAACCAGGTATCAACCAGGTAACCAGAAGTGACTGGTCCAGCACCTCCACACACCAGAGGTGACTGGTCCAGCACCTACACACACCAGAGGTGACTGGTCCAGCACCGACACACACCAGAGGTGACTGGACCAGCACCTCCACACACCAGAGGTGACTGGACCAGCGCCTCCACACACCAGAGGTGACTGGTCCAGCACCTCCACACACCAGAGGTGACTGGTCCAGCGCCTCCACACACCAGAGGTGACTGGTCCAGCACCTCCACACACCAGAGGTGACTGGTCCAGCACCTCCACACACCAGAGGTGACTGGTCCAGCGCCTCCATACACCAGAGGTGACTGGTCCAGCGCCTCCACACACCAGAGGTGACTGGTCCAGCACCTCCACACACCAGAGGTGACTGGTCCAGCGCCTCCACACACCAGAGGTGACTGGTCCAGCACCTCCACACACCAGAGGTGACTGGACCAGCGCCTCCACACACCAGAGGTGAGTGGTCCAGCACCTACACACACCAGAGAGGTCTGACTCATGATATTCTCTCTTATAACTGGCATATGAAGGCCTTATATATTTACTTTACAAGGTTTAGGGTGGTTAAGGCGCCAGTGGGGGATGGTTATCCACAATTAGCTGGTTCCCGCGGGTCGTTGGTGATCACTGAGCACGACACACACGACTGAGGACGACCTGCTCACTGATGTAGAGTTGGTAATTAACACACATATAACTCACAACTGTGGTCAACTGGAGTGTCCTTGTGCTCACAACCTCCACCCATCACACCTCACAACCTCCACCCATCACGCCTCATAACCTCCTCCCATCATGCCCAACAACCTCCACACATCATGCATCACAACCTCCACCCATCATGCCCAACAACCTCTACACATCATGCCCAACAACCTCCACACATCATGCCCAACAACCTCTACACATCATGCCCAACAACCTCCACCCATCATGCCCAACAACCTCCACCCATCATGCCCAACAACCTCTACACATCATGCCCAACAACCTCTACACATCATGCCCAACAACCTCCACACATCATGCCCAACAACCTCTACACATCATGCCCAACAACCTCCACCCATCATGCCCAACAACCTCCACCCATCATGCCCAACAACCTCCACCCATCATGCCTCACAACCTCCACCCATCATGCCTCACAACCTCCACCCATCATGCCTCACAACCTCCACCCATCATGCCCAACAACCTCCACACATCATGCCTCACAACCTCCACACATCATGCCTCATAACCTCCACCCATCATGCCCAACAACCTCCACCCATCATGCCCAACAACCTCCACCCATCATGCCCAACAACCTCCACCCATCATGCCCAACAACCTCCACCCATCATGCCCAACAACCTCCACACATCATGCCTCACAACCTCCACACATCATGCCTCACAACCTCCACCCATCATGCCCAACAACCTCCACACATCATGCCTCACAACCTCCACACATCATGCCTCATAACCTCCACCCATCATGCCCAACAACCTCCACCCATCATGCCCAACAACCTCCACCCATCATGCCCAACAACCTCCACCCATCATGCCCAACAACCTCCACCCATCATGCCTCAACAACCTCCACACATCATGCCTCACAACCTCCACCCATCATGCCTCACAACCTCCACCCATCATGCCTCACAACCTCCACCCATCATGCCTCACAACCTCCACCCATCATGCCCAACAACCTCCACCCATCATGCCCAACAACCTCCACCCATAATGCCCAATAACCTCCATCAAGTTAAACAAATGTAGCGTTTCGGGCATGTCCTTAATCCTAATTGTTCCCCCGGAATACGACCCTTCAGATGTTTAACAACCAGGTACCCGTTCACTGCTGGATGAACAGAGGCGTAGAGTTAAGGCTTGGTGCCTAGTCAATCTTTCCCGGCCAGGATACGAACCCAGGCCAAATCGCTCAAGAAGCGCGGGGCTAGTGTCTAACCACTGCGCCACAGGGGATTGTACGGTACATTAGAAAGAAACATCATGGTAGAGAGAAACATCATGGTAGAGAGATGTCACGGTAAAGAGAAACATCATGGTAGAGAGAGATATTATGGTAGGTAAATGTGATAAAGAGAAATATCATGAAAGAGAAATATTAACAGAAATTTCCTGCTATCCATAATTTGCTTGATGTGGCTCGCAGAGGCCAGATACAGAATGGAAGATGAAGTACTCAATGAAACGAACAGAGAGAAAGATCTAGGAGTTGATATCACACCAAACCTGTCTCCTGAAGCCCACATAAAGAGAATAACGTCTGCGGCATATGCGAGGCTGGCTAACATCAGAACGGCGTTCAGGAACCTGTGTAAGGAATCATTCAGAATCTTGTACACCACATATGTAAGACCAATCCTGGAGTATGCGGCCCCAGCATGGAGCCCGTACCTTGTCAAGCACAAGACGAAGCTGGAAAAAGTTCAGAGGTATGCCATTTGGCTAGTCCCAGAACTAAGAGGCATGATTTATGAGGAAAGGCTGCGGGAAATGCACCTCACGTCGTTGGAAGACAGAAGAGTAAGGGGAGACATGATCACAACCTACAAATCCTCAGAGGAATCGACCGGGTAAACAAGGATAAACTATTCAACACTGGTGGGACGCGAACAAGGGGACACAGGTGGAAAATGAGTACCCACATGAGCCACAGGGACGTTAGAAGGAACTTTTTCAGTGTCAGAGTAGTTAACAGGTGGAATGCATTAGGCAGTGATGTGGTGGAGGCTGACTCCATACACAGTTTGAAATGTAGATATGATAGAGCCCAGTAGGCTCAGGAACCTGTACACCAGTTCATTGACAGTTGAGAGGCGGGACCAAAGAGCCAAAGCTCAACCCCAACAAGCACAAATAGGTGAGTACACACACACACACACACACACACACACACACACACACACACACACACACACACACACACACACACACTCACACTCACACGCACAAATAGGTGAGTACACACACACACACACACACACACACACACACACACACACACACACACACACACACACACACACACACACACACACACACACACACACACACACACTCACACACACCTCAGGAACCTGTACACCTGTTGATTGACGGTTGAGAGGCGGGACCAAAGAGCCAGGACCTAGATTCAGGAAGCTCTGTGTATTTCTTCGTAAGTGGGTTTGCTACGAAGGTTCCTAAGTGCGCCCTAAGAAGATGCTTAGGTGCGATTCAATAAGGTCCACTTAGAAAGAAATTTGTTGGTTCACCTGCGTGCCGATAGAGGTCACTATTGTGTTTCGTTTGGCCAATCAGAGAGCAGCAACATTCTTCATATTGAAGATTTAGCGCTGGCTTATCGGAGCTCTACTGCCGCCTATTTACGTCGAATTTTCTTATAAAATTAGTATATTTCGAAGTAAAACAATGTTTTTTTCAACTTCTACAGCCAGCACCGACATTGTAGTAAACAAATATGTTACATTTGTTGTTTACCTACGTAATTCTAAGAGATACTGTGTAGCTGTCTTTGTTGCTCGGAAGATGTGCTGACAATTATTGTATATATTTACTGAATTTACCCAAGGGCCACTAACTATCTAGTGGCCTCGACGAGGACAGAAAGCCGGCGGCTTGTTAAAGGGCCCGCCAATTGCCTTAATGATATTTTTTAGCTGGAATTTGGCATTTACGGCTTCAGCGGGTAGGCGGTTCCATGGGTTTATAGCCCTCTTGGTGGAAAAAAAACATCTGTTTTCAGTCCTACTTGAGAGAACATACTCTCCAACACTATATCTGTGATTGTCCTGTTATCAGTGACTTCATACCAAATGGTATGAGGTATTTTGAGCTCTGTAATTACTTCATACACTCAGGAATATTGGAAGATATTCTTGTGCTGCACCCAGATTTTGCCAGTGGAGGCTAATAGATCAGCATTAAGTATTTTGTTCTCTCCTAATTCCATGTATGACTGGCCATCCTGTGAGGTGAGGATGTTGGATGAGCTTGTAGCTGGTTTTTGATCTACACTGTGTGGTCCTTTATACAGAATAGGGAAGCAGCACATTGCTGTGTATACCTAAACATGTTTAAAAATACATTGTTTGAGAGGAGTCTTGTAGAAACTGATAAGAGTAATTATAATATAATGTTTCCATGATTCAGTGCTTACCTCTTGTGAAAATCGCGAAGTTGTTTAGTCAGAGTTGATTTGTTTTTTGTATTGAGGCTGGTATTTTCTAAATTGATTCCATGTACAGTATGTCTAACCATCCTGTGAGATGGGAGTATTAGATAAACTTATAGCTAGTTTTTTATCTACACTGTGTAATATTCCATATAGAATAGGGTAGCAGCACATTGCTGTATATACCTAAACTTCTTAATAAAAAAAATCAGTAATAAAGATTTTAAATTATAGTTTGTATTATTACAGATACAGTACTGTATTATCCTTATTAAATCATGTTGACCATGGATCATTAAGATCTCATGTTGATATGTAATAGTCATATTTCTTTTGAACTGCTAATCCATGCTAATCATTCATTAAATTATGCATTATATCTCAATTTTTCACTTCCTTGGATATACTATACAGTACAAAAAGATAGGATAAAAATAAACCAGTAATATTTCTTTCATTATATTTTTCATTTAAATAACTGCATCAATATTTTTACAGCTGACAGGATTTGTTTTACCATACAGGTGCATTATTTGTTAAAAAGAAATTGGTTTATTGTTACACACAATGGTGCTACATAGCCTTCCCAGCTTGGTGCCTTCTTTTAATACTTACTGATTAAAAAATAAATAATAAATACATTTTATTCAGGAAAAGTACATACAGTTGATTTACAAACATAATGTTGGATTTAGCTAGTACATACAATACCTAAAGCCACTAATACTCATAGCATTTCAGGGCAAGGTGTGGGGGAAAAACACAGACTAAAACTTAATAGTAATCGGGATTAGGTATAAATTGTGTTGAAAGAAGGAATAAACAATACAAAAAAGGCGGGTTAACATAGCACTAAATCAGCAATTGTACACATGTGGTGAACAGCAGTTGTTTAAAAAATAGCAAGACATGGGTTGACATTTAGGAGGTAAGTTAGGTTACATGGAGTTAATTAGGCAGTACTTGGTTTAACTCTTAAACTGGTTGAGAGAGGTACAGCCTTTGACATGATTCGGGAGGTCATTCCACATTCTGGGTCCCTTGATTTGTAGAGCACTTCTAGTTTGGTTACACACAGCCAAATTGTGTAACAGGAAGAGGTCTTGGACACAAATTTGTTCCATGCTAAATGTAGAGGAATCAGCTGAGTATTCCTCAAATAAAATAAGTTGTCTCAGCTTATAAGGTAAATAAAATAAGCATTTCTCAAATAAGTAGCTGCCTCACCTCACTGCCTTACTGCTACATAGCCTTCCCGGCATGGTGCCTTCATTTGATAATTACTTGTTCCACACCCAAATTGTATAACAGGAAGAGATCTTGGACCCCTACTTCCCTCTCTCTTTTTTAATAGTCTATATAGTCATAATTATAGCTTTAAGTATTCAATGAATAAAGTTTTTGACATTTTTACCCTTCTCCTTACCTAACATCATTTGTGCAGCATATTTTTATTTTATGTCTCACCCAGCTTTAATTTAAAAATAAAACCAAACTAAATAAATTAGAAATGGGTATGTATAGCTAAGGTACACCCTTACTACTAGGTGAACAGGGGCATTTGGTGATAGTAAATGATCCCATCAGGCAGGGCTCATCACCTTCTCTCATATTTCATGTTCACCAGTGTTTATTTACTTAATAACTACTGGTATAATATCTTGCTATTATAAAACTAATTCTACTATCATCAAACACATATTTACTTCAAGTTTCAAGCAGAGAATGCATATATAACTAACACGAAGGACTCCTCTCCACTAGATTCACCAGCTATAATATTTTGGTCATGTTCCAATATCATAAATCGATCCCAGTGTTATGTAGTAGAGAAAAAATGACTTATATCCAGTTTACGTAAAGCTACGAGTGGTCGAAACCACACTTAAATCCCGGAATGAACTTACGAAGATTTTTCCACTTAGTGTAGTTACTTGAATACGGACGTAGCCGCCATGAAGGCGCTAAGAGAAAAAACGTTCTTAGCTAAGAGGAAAAACCTTCGTAAGTACCTTCCTGAATCCAGCCCCAGAGCTCAACTCCCGCAAGCACAACTAGGTGAGTACACACACACACACACACACACACACACACACACACACACACACACACACACACACACACACATACACACACACACACACACACACACACACACACACACACACACACAATATATTATGTGAAAAATCTTTAAAGAATTATGATAAAGAAAGAGATCTAGGGGTGGTTCTAGATAGAAAACTATCACCTGAGGACCACATAAAGAATATTGTGTGAGGAGCCTATGCCACGCTTTCTAACTTCAGAATTGCTTTTAATTACATGGATGGCGATATACTAAAGATATTGTTCACGACTTTTGTTAGGCCAAAAATAGAATATGCAGCGGTTGTGTGGTGCCCATATCTTAAGAAGCACATCAACAAACTGGAAAAGGTGCAAAGACATGCTACTAAGTGGCTCCCAGAACTGAAGGACAAGAGCTACGAGGAGAGGTCAGAGGCATTAAATATGCCAAAACTTGAAGACAGAAGAAAAAGAGGTGATATGATCACTACATACAAAATAATAACAGGAATTGAAAACCAAGAGGTCATAGATTTAAACTAGCTAAACACAGATGCCGAAGAAATATAAGAAAATTCACTTTCGCAAACAGAGTGGTAGACAGTTGGAACAAGTTAGGTGAGAAGGTGGTGGAGGCCAAGACCGTCAGTAGTTTCAAAGCGTTATATGACAAAGAGTGCTGGTAAGACGGGACACCACGAGCGTAGCTCTCGTCCTGTAACTACACTTAGGTAATTACACACACAAACACACACACACACACACACACACGAAATGCACCTTTCGACACTGGAAGACAGAAGAGTAAGGGGGGACATGATCACAACCTACAAAATCCTCAGGGGAATCGACCGGGTAAACAAGGATAAACTATTCAACACTGGAGGGACGCGAACAAGGGGACACTGGTGGAAGCTGAGTACCCAAATGAGCCACAGATGACATTAGAAAGAACTTTTTCAGTGTCAGAGTGGTTAATAAATGGAATGCATTAAGTAGTGTTGTGGTGGAGGCTTACTCCTTATACAGTTTCAAATGTAGATATGATAGAGGCCAGTAGGCTCAGGAATCTGTACACCAGTTGATTGACGGTTGAGAGGCGGGACCAAAGAGCCAGAACTTAACCCCCGCAAGCATAATTAGGTGAGTACAATTAGGTGGGTACACACACACACACATACAAACAGTGAAGGCCAGTGGTTCCATTCCAGAGATAGTGGGAAACAGGTTCTTGTGACAACAAAACACTATTGAAATGGATTTACCACCGAATCATTCACCTTCAATACACAAAGACAGGAAAACATCAGCGGCATACGCAAGCTTAGTGTATGTAAGACTACTATAAACCTCGTACATAATTATTATCACAAAATACGACCTTAGTGCGAATGAACGCACTGTAGGAGCTGAGCCATGAAGTAGAGCTATGAGAACTAAACTTCCCTACAATGGACAAGACACATAATTACAACATACAAAGTATTTAAACTAAAAATAAATAATGGACAAATACAAAGTGTTGTCAAGTGTGACCAAGAGGGAGGGGCCCAGGAGCCGTGACTAACACTGTTGGTCACACCAGAGCTTGTCACAGCTGCTTATAACGAGGCGCGGGAAATATTATGTACACCCACTATTCAGTTCCGCTACCCCTGCGACCTGTTAAAGAAACTGGAAATTGGTGGCGAGCGGGCCTGAGGGAAAGAGATTTATATATGGTGTTGAGGGCGTAATGGCTTCCACAACCTTGGTTGAGTCCTTATCTTTAGGGCCAGCACGTCAGCCTGCTGACACATCTGTCAGCAGGCTGAGGTGTAGTGAAGACTGACCCACACGCCCCTCACTCGCTGCATGGTTAATACCACACACATATATACCAATGTTTAGGACCATGTTGCTTCACAACACTGTCACACGTGCTAGTTTACGCTGCACCCCCATACTCATCCTGTGAGCGGTAGCGCAAAAATAATGAGAGAGCACAAAAGGTCTTAATCAGATATCGTCAGAGAACTTTGCACTAAATCACATCTAACCTGCACATCATATAAAAATGACGTCAGCTAGTTGCAATTTATTTTTTATTAAGCTGTGTATGTATTTACAATAAATTATTATACATTGCATGCAGATCTTTTGCAATACATAACATAATTTAAATATGGTTATTACTGGATCATAGAAGAGCTACTCTTTATTATTATTATTCTTCACAGCACACAGCTTATTCATAACCTTCTTAAGACATTTGTCTAACAGCACCGAAACATGGATTCAGTGCAAGAATTTCAGGAATCCTTGTATTTTATTTTCAGATATTTCATGATTTGTAATTGAATAGTTTGCCATTTCATGCACCGTGGGTTTAGATTTATCTCTAAATGGTTCAATGTTATCAAGGATAAAGATAAAAGTGTGTAGTGTGTGTCCGTGTATTTGTCGTCACACTTTTCTTCACCCAGAGCCCTGGACAAGCCCAGCTGCCCGACACACTAGTACACACGTGTTATTGGAGCTGTGACAACATCTGTTAGTCTGCTGGTGTTGTTGCTGGCCCCTTACACGTGTTGTTGCTGCCCCATTCACGTGTTGTTGCTGCCCCATACACGTGCTGTTGCTGGCAAACACACGTGTTGTTGCTGGCCCATACACGTGTTGTTGCTGGCCCCATACACGTGTTGTTGCTGGCCCATACACGTGTTGTTGCTGGCCCATACACGTGTTGTTGCTGGCCCCATACACGTGTTGCTGGCCCATACACGTGTTGTTGCTGGCCCATACACGTGTTGCTGGCCCATACACGTGTTGTTGCTAGATCATACACGTGTTGTTGCTGGGCCATACACGTGTTGTTGCTGCCCCATACACGTGTTGTTGCTGGCCCCATACACGTGTTGTTGCTGCCCCATACACGTGTTGTTGCTGGCCCCATACACGTGTTGTTGCTGGCCCCATACACGTGTTGTTGCTGGCCCCATACACGTGTTGCTGCCCCATACACGTGTTGTTGCTGGCCCCATATACGTGTTGTTGCTGGCCCCATACACGTGTTGCTGCTGGCCCCATACACGTGTTGCTGGCCCCATACACGTGTTGTTGCTGGCCCATACACGTGTTGTTGCTGGCCCCATACACGTGTTGTTGCTGCCCCATACACGTGTTGTTGCTGGCCCCATACACGTGTTGTTGCTGGCCCCATACACGTGTTGTTGCTGCCCCATACACGTGTTGCTGGCCCCATACACGTGTTGCTGCTGGCCCCATACACGTGTTGTTGCTGGCCCCATACACGTGTTGTTGCTGGCCCCATACACGTGTTGTTGCTGGCCCCATACACGTGTTGTTGCTGGCCCCATACACGTGTTGTTGCTGCCCCATACACGTGTTGCTGGCCCCATACACGTGTTGTTGCTGGCCCCATACACGTGTTGTTGCTGGCCCCATACACGTGTTGTTGCTGGCCCCATACACGTGTTGCTGCCCCATACACGTGTTGTTGCTGGCCCCATACACGTGTTGTTGCTGCCCCATACACGTGTTGCTGGCCCCATACACGTGTTGTTGCTGGCCCCATACACGTGTTGTTGCTGGCCCCATACACGTGTTGTTGCTGGCCCCATACACGTGTTGTTGCTGGCCCCATACACGTGTTGTTGCTGGCCCCATACACGTGTTGTTGCTGGCCCCATACACGTGTTGTTGCTGGCCCCATACACGTGTTGTTGCTGGCCCCATACACGTGTTGCTGGCCCATACACGTGTTGTTGCTGGCCCCATACACGTGTTGTTGCTGGCCCCATACACGTGTTGTTGCTGGCCCCATACACGTGTTGTTGCTGGCCCCATACACGTGTTGTTGCTGGCCCCATACACGTGTTGTTGCTGCCCCATACACGTGTTGTTGCTGGCCCCATACACGTGTTGTTGCTGGCCCCATACACGTGTTGTTGCTGCCCCATACACGTGTTGCTGGCCCCATACACGTGTTGCTGGCCCCATACACGTGTTGCTGGCCCCATACACGTGTTGTTGCTGGCCCCATACACGTGTTGTTGCTGGCCCCATACACGTGTTGCTGGCCCCATACACGTGTTGTTGCTGGCCCCATACACGTGTTGTTGCTGGCCCCATACACGTGTTGTTGCTGCCCCATACACGTGTTGTTGCTGGCCCCATACACGTGTTGTTGCTGGCCCCATACACGTGTTGTTGCTGGCCCCATACACGTGTTGCTGGCCCCATACACGTGTTGCTGGCCCCATACACGTGTTGTTGGCCCCATACACGTGTTGCTGGCCCCATACACGTGTTGTTGCTGGCACCATACACGTGTTGTTGCTGGCCCCATACACGTGTTGTTGCTGGCCCCATACACGTGTTGTTGCTGGCCCCATACACGTGTTGTTGCTGGCCCCATACACGTGTTGTTGCTGGCCCTGTAACAAACTAGGCTGTTGTAAGAATTATCCAGAGTGGTTTATCGACAAAAGAGAATGGGAAGCTGAGCCGCATGGTGACCTGACCCCCAGGGGAATTCGCGGTGGAAATAACCAACGCTTTGTTCATAGCTGCGTATAATAAATCATCCTATAGTATTCAGCAATTTAGAGAAAATTAGCCTTTATTCATTTTGCATTAAAATTGTATTGTATAATAGTACTGGATACAATATCAAGAGTATTCTAATTATTGAGTTTAAGTCACCATCAGTGACGTCACGAATCGGATCTAACTTTTAAGGCGGAGTGACCGGCGGTCATAGGTCATCAGGGGTTGACAGGGCTACTATTTCTACTATTTCTACAAGTTTTAATAACCATTTTTGTGATCGGGAACAGCTCTGCCGTTAGATGTTTGTAATTTAATTCAGTAAAATAATTCAACCAGTCTGGATCAATTCAGTATAAACAGAGGATAATTGTTATAACTTAACCTTGCTAAAGTAACTGGGTAAGCGATGCGGAACAATACAATACTCTGTCTGGGGTAGTCCAGACAAGAAAAAAATCAGTGTGGTCACGGAAGCAGCTAGGAGAGGTCAAACATCTTACCTCTCCCCAAGAACAGCCCCAACACCCAGAGCTGTGGTCGCCCAAGGTATAGTTGCTATTGTTAAGTATAGAAATAGTCTCATTTGCCACTCAGGTCAAGTAGGGAGTGTTAAAGTGATAGGGAGTGAACCTATTTAGATTTTGTTTTAGTTTTCTTTTAATAAATTAAATTTGTTATTAATTTGCATTTTATTGTTTCCATGTGTTTTATGTGTATACTTGTCCTGGTCACGTGGTCCACACGAGGCAGAGTTGCATTGGGCGCCGATTCTAACATCGAATCGGAATTATCATTACCGTGTAATTTATTCCACACTCAAGGTCATCGTTTATAGTGGGGATCAAGCCCCTAGGTTGATTAATTAGCGTGATCGATCCAGACCTCGATCATTGCTCTTGTATTACTGGTCTGGTGGTGGCAGCAGAGGTGACTCTAGGGTTTTGTTCAGAGCTTAGGTCACGTCATACTGGGTGTAGAATCCTAAGTCGGTCAATCGTCTTAGGACCACGTGGCGTGGAGTTGGCTTTGTTAAAAGTTTTGGAGTCCCTTGGTTTAGAAATAAAAGTAAGAATACGGGTAGAGGGAGTTAAAGAGAGAGGAACCAAACCCGTGTTACAATGGTGGCAGCGGTGGGATGTGGATTGAGGTTGGGGTTGAGGCTGAGGTATGGTGTGGGTGGCCTCGGGTTGGGGTGTGGATTGAGGTTGGGGTGGGTATGGGGTGGCCTGGGGTTGGAATGGGTATGGGGTGGCCTGGGGTTGGAATGGGTATGGGTATGGGTATGGGGTGGCCTGGGGTTGGAATGGGTATGGAGTGGCCTGGGGTTGGGGGAAGGGTTGGTATGGGAACTGAGGATGGGGTTGGTATGGGAGGTGGGGTTGGGGTTGTTGTAGTGACGGATGAGGTGTACCTAGGTGTTGTGGGTGCTGTGGTATTGGTGTTATGTTGGGTAGTTCCTGCTGTTGGTGTGGTTGTTCATGTTCCCGTTGAACAGGTTGCTGTTCTCTACCGAGCGAAGTGGGACGTCCTGCCATACTAACTGAGGCCCCCTGTCTGCCCTGCTGGCATGGCGTCGATGTTTAGTTCCGTAGTACGCTCCCGGATGACTGAAAGTTCAGTCTGATGATATGACTCTAATGTTTGTTTGAGCACGGTGTGGCCGGCTCTAGAGGACACATGGACTTGGCTAGTGAAGAGCCAAGAGAGTTTAATAGCTAGTTTTTGATGGTAGAGTAGGGACATGTTATTTAGCTATGTCAGTAAGGGTAGGATGTATGTTTCCTGATATTGGAGGATTGCTGTCAGTTGACAGCTGAGAAATTTATGAAATATGAACATGTTCATTATGATGTTGGACTATTATTTGTCAAATTTTATTAGTTAGGTTAGCTTTTGTTTGTGGCATGAGTTGAATTGTGGGTTTGGATACTAAACCTCGTGAATTTTAACAAATTAACAAGGTTTACTAAGTGCTTGTGCGGGGGGGTTGTAACAAACTAGGCTGTTGTAAGAATTATCCAGAGTGGTTTATCGACAAAAGAGAATGGGAAGCTGAGCCGCATGGTGACCTGACCCCCAGGGGAATTCGCGGTGGAAATAACCAACGCTTTGTTCATAGCTGCGTATAATAAATCATCCTATAGTATTCAGCAATTTAGAGAAAATTAGCCTTTATTCATTTTGCATTAAAATTGTATTGTATAATAGTACTGGATACAATATCAAGAGTATTCTAATTATTGAGTTTAAGTCACCATCAGTGACGTCACGAATCGGATCTAACTTTTAAGGCGGAGTGACCGGCGGTCATAGGTCATCAGGGGTTGACAGGGCTACTATTTCTACTATTTCTACAAGTTTTAATAACCATTTTTGTGATCGGGAACAGCTCTGCCGTTAGATGTTTGTAATTTAATTCAGTAAAATAATTCAACCAGTCTGGATCAATTCAGTATAAACAGAGGATAATTGTTATAACTTAACCTTGCTAAAGTAACTGGGTAAGCGATGCGGAACAATACAATACTCTGTCTGGGGTAGTCCAGACAAGAAAAAAATCAGTGTGGTCACGGAAGCAGCTAGGAGAGGTCAAACATCTTACCTCTCCCCAAGAACAGCCCCAACACCCAGAGCTGTGGTCGCCCAAGGTATAGTTGCTATTGTTAAGTATAGAAATAGTCTCATTTGCCACTCAGGTCAAGTAGGGAGTGTTAAAGTGATAGGGAGTGAACCTATTTAGATTTTGTTTTAGTTTTCTTTTAATAAATTAAATTTGTTATTAATTTGCATTTTATTGTTTCCATGTGTTTTATGTGTATACTTGTCCTGGTCACGTGGTCCACACGAGGCAGAGTTGCATTGGGCGCCGATTCTAACATCGAATCGGAATTATCATTACCGTGTAATTTATTCCACACTCAAGGTCATCGTTTATAGTGGGGATCAAGCCCCTAGGTTGATTAATTAGCGTGATCGATCCAGACCTCGATCATTGCTCTTGTATTACTGGTCTGGTGGTGGCAGCAGAGGTGACTCTAGGGTTTTGTTCAGAGCTTAGGTCACGTCATACTGGGTGTAGAATCCTAAGTCGGTCAATCGTCTTAGGACCACGTGGCGTGGAGTTGGCTTTGTTAAAAGTTTTGGAGTCCCTTGGTTTAGAAATAAAAGTAAGAATACGGGTAGAGGGAGTTAAAGAGAGAGGAACCAAACCCGTGTTACAGCCCCATACACGTGTTGCTGGCCCCATACATGTGTTGCTGGCCCCATACACGTGTTGCTGGCCCCATACACGTGTTGCTGACCCCATACACGTGTTGCTGGCCCCATACACGTGTTGCTGGCCCCATACACATGTTGTTGCTGGCCCCATACACGTGTTGCTGGCCCCATACACGTGTTGCTGGCCCCATACACGTGTTGTTGCTGGCCCCATACACGTGTTGTTGCTGGCCCCATACACGTGTTGTTGCTGGCCCCATACACGTGTTGTTGCTGGCCCCATACACGTGTTGTTGCTGGCCCCATACACGTGTTGTTGCTGGCCCCATACACGTGTTGTTGCTGGCCCCATACACGTGTTGTTGCTGGGCCCATACACGTGTTGTTGCTGGCCCCATACACGTGTTGTTGCTGGCCCCATACACGTGTTGTTGCTGGCCCCTTACACGTGTTGTTGCTGGCCCCATACACGTGTTGTTGCTGGCCCCATACACGTGTTGTTGCTGGCCCCATACACGTGTTGTTGCTGCCCCATACACGTGTTGCTGGCCCCATACACGTGTTGTTGCTGGCCCCATACACGTGTTGTTGCTGGCCCCATACACGTGTTGTTGCTGGCCCCATACACGTGTTGTTGCTGGCCCCATACACGTGTTGTTGCTGGCCCATACACGTGTTGTTGCTGGTCCCATACACGTGTTGTTGCTGGCCCCATACACGTGTTGCTGGCCCCATACACGTGTTGCTGGCCCCATACACGTGTTGCTGGCCCCATACACGTGTTGCTGGCCCCATACACGTGTTGCTGGCCCCATACACGTGTTGTTGCTGGCCCCATACACGTGTTGTTGCTGGCCCCATACACGTGTTGTTGCTGGCCCCATACACGTGTTGTTGCTGGCCCCATACACGTGTTGTTGCTGGCCCCATACACGTGTTTGCTGGCCCCATACATGTGTTGCTGGCCCCATACACGTGTTGCTGGCCCCATACACGTGTTGCTGGCCCCATACACGTGTTGCTGGCCCCATACACGTGTTGCTGGCCCCATACACGTGTTGTTGCTGGCCCCATACACGTGTTGCTGGCCCCATACACGTGTTGCTGGCCCCATACACGGGTTGTTGCTGGCCCCATACACATGTTGTTGCTGGCCCCATACACGTGTTGTTGCTGGCCCCATACACGTGTTGTTGCTGGCCCCATACACGTGTTGTTGCTGCCCCATACACGTGTTGCTGGCCCCATACACGTGTTGCTGGCCCCATACACGTGTTGCTGGCCCCATACACGTGTTGCTGGCCCCATACACGTGTTGCTGGCCCCATACACGTGTTGCTGGCCCCATACACGTGTTGTTGCTGGCCCCATACACGTGTTGCTGGCCCCATACACGTGTTCCTGGCCCTATACACGGGTTGTTGCTGGCCCCATACACATGTTGTTGCTGGCCCCATACACGTGTTGTTGCTGGCCCCATACACGTGTTGTTGCTGGCCCCATACATGTGTTGTTGCTGGCCCCATACACGTGTTGTTGCTGCCCCATACACGTGTTGTTGCTGCCCAATACACGTGTTGTTGCTGGCCCCATACACGTGTTGTTGCTGGCCCCATACACGTGTTGTTGCTGGCCCCATACACGTGTTGTTGCTGGCCCCATACACGTGTTGTTGCTGCCCCATACACGTGTTGTTGCTGGCCCCATACACGTATTGTTGCTGGCCCCATACACGTGTTGTTGCTGGCCCCATACACGTGTTGTTGCTGCCCCATACACGTGTTGTTGCTGGCCCCATACACGTGTTGTTGCTGGCCCCATACACGTGTTGTTGCTGGCCCCATACACGTGTTGTTGCTGGCCCCATACACGTGTTGTTGCTGCCCCATACACGTGTTGTTGCTGCCCCATACACGTGTTGTTCCTGCCCCATACACGTGTTGTTGCTGGCCCCATACACGTGTTGTTGCTGCCCCATACACGTGGTGTTGCTGGCCCCATACACGTGTTGTTGCTGCCCCATACACGTGTTGTTGCTGGCCCCATACACGTGTTGTGCTGGCCCCATACACGTGTTGTTGCTGCCCCATACACGTGTTGTTGCTGGCCCCATACACGTGTTGTTGCTGCCCCATACACGTGTTGTTGCTGGCCCATACATGTGTTGTTGCTGCCCCATACACGTGTTGCTGGCCCCATACACGTGTTGCTGGCCCCATACACGTGTTGTTACTGGCCCCATACACGTGTTGTTGCTGCCCCATACACGTGTTGCTGGCCCCATACACATGTTGCTGGCCCCATACACGTGTTGTTGCTGGCCCCATACACGTGTTGCTGGCCCCATACACGTGTTGTTGCTGGCCCCATACACGTGTTGCTGGCCCCATACACGTGTTGTTGCTGGCCCCATACACGTGTTGCTGCTGGCCCCATACACGTGTTGTTGCTGGCCCCATACACGTGTTGCTGCTGGCCCCATACACGTGTTGTTGCTGGCCCCATACACGTGTTGCTGCTGGCCCCATACACGTGTTGTTGCTGGCCCCATACACGTGTTGCTGGCCCCATACACGTGTTGTTGCTGGCCCCATACACGTGTTGCTGGCACCATACACGTGTTGCTGGCCCCATACACGTGTTGCTGGCCCCATACACGTGTTGCTGGCCCCATACACGTGTTGCTGGCCCCATACACGTGTTGCTGGCCCCATACACGTGTTGCTGGCCCCATACACGTGTTGCTGGCCCCATACACGTGTTGCTGGCCCCATACACGTGTTGCTGGCCCCATACACGTGTTGTTGCTGGCCCCATACACGTGTTGCTGGCCCCATACACGTGTTGTTGCTGGCCCCATACACGTGTTGCTGGCCCCATACACGTGTTGTTGCTGGCCCCATACACGTGTTGCTGTCCCCATACACGTGTTGTTGCTGGCCCCATACACGTGTTGTTGCATGCCCCATACACGTGTTGTTGCTGGCCCCATACACGTGCTGTTGCTGGCCCCATACACGTGTTGCTGGCCCCATACACGTGTTGTTGCTGGCCCCATACACGTGTTGTTGCTGGCCCCATACACGTGTTGTTGCTGCCCCATACACGTGTTGTTGCTGGCCCCATACACGTGTTGTTGCTGGCCCCATACACGTGTTGTTGCTGGCCCCATACACGTGTTGCTGGCCCCATACACGTGTTGCTGGCCCCATACACGTGTTGCTGGCCCCATACACGTGTTGCTGGCCCCATACACGTGTTGTTGCTGGCACCATACACGTGTTGTTGCTGGCCCCATACACGTGTTGTTGCTGGCCCCATACACGTGTTGTTGCTGGCCCCATACACGTGTTGTTGCTGGCCCCATACACGTGTTGTTGCTGGCCCCATACACGTGTTGCTGGCCCCATACATGTGTTGCTGGCCCCATACACGTGTTGCTGGCCCCATACACGTGTTGCTGACCCCATACACGTGTTGCTGGCCCCATACACGTGTTGCTGGCCCCATACACATGTTGTTGCTGGCCCCATACACGTGTTGCTGGCCCCATACACGTGTTGCTGGCCCCATACACGTGTTGTTGCTGGCCCCATACACGTGTTTTTGCTGGCCCCATACACGTGTTATTGCTGGCCCCATACACGTGTTGTTGCTGGCCCCATACACGTGTTGTTGCTGGCCCCATACACGTGTTGTTGCTGGCCCCATACACGTGTTGTTGCTGGGCCCATACACGTGTTGTTGCTGGCCCCATACACGTGTTGTTGCTGGCCCCATACACGTGTTGTTGCTGGCCCCATACACGTGTTGTTGCTGGCCCCATACACGTGTTGTTGCTGGCCCCATACACGTGTTGTTTCTGGCCCCATACACGTGTTGTTGCTGCCCCATACACGTGTTGCTGGCCCCATGCACGTGTTGTTGCTGGCCCCATACACGTGTTGTTGCTGGCCCCATACACGTGTTTGTTGCTGGCCCCATACACGTGTTGTTGCTGGCCCCATACACGTGTTGTTGCTGGCCCATACACGTGTTGTTGCTGGTCCCATACACGTGTTGTTGCTGGCCCCATACACGTGTTGCTGGCCCCATACACGTGTTGCTGGCCCCATACACGTGTTGCTGGCCCCATACACGTGTTGCTGGCCCCATACACGTGTTGCTGGCCCCATACACGTGTTGTTGCTGGCCCCATACACGTGTTGTTGCTGGCCCCATACACGTGTTGTTGCTGGCCCCATACACGTGTTGTTGCTGGCCCCATACACGTGTTGTTGCTGGCCCCATACACGTGTTGTTGCTGGCCCCATACACGTGTTGCTGGCCCCATACATGTGTTGCTGGCCCCATACACGTGTTGCTGGCCCCATACACGTGTTGCTGGCCCCATACACGTGTTGCTGGCCCCATACACGTGTTGCTGGCCCCATACACGTGTTGCTGGCCCCATACACGTGTTGTTGCTGGCCCCATACACGTGTTGCTGGCCCCATACACGTGTTGCTGGCCCCATACACGGGTTGTTGCTGGCCCCATACACATGTTGTTGCTGGCCCCATACACGTGTTCTTGCTGGCCCCATACACGTGTTGTTGCTGGCCCCATACTTGTGTTGTTGCTGGCCCCATACACGTGTTGTTGCTGCCCCATACACGTGTTGCTGGCCCCATACACGTGTTGCTGGCCCCATACACGTGTTGCTGGCCCCATACACGTGTTGTTGCTGGCCCCATACACGTGTTGCTGGCCCCATACACGTGTTGTTGCTGGCCCCATACACGTGTTGCTGGCCCCATACACGTGTTGCTGGCCCCATACACGTGTTGTTGGCCCCATACACGTGTTGCTGGCCCCATACACGTGTTGTTGCTGGCACCATACACGTGTTGTTGCTGGCCCCATACACGTGTTGTTGCTGGCCCCATACACGTGTTGTTGCTGGCCCCATACACGTGTTGTTGCTGGCCCCATACACGTGTTGTTGCTGGCCCTGTAACAAACTAGGCTGTTGTAAGAATTATCCAGAGTGGTTTATCGACAAAAGAGAATGGGAAGCTGAGCCGCATGGTGACCTGACCCCCAGGGGAATTCGCGGTGGAAATAACCAACGCTTTGTTCATAGCTGCGTATAATAAATCATCCTATAGTATTCAGCAATTTAGAGAAAATTAGCCTTTATTCATTTTGCATTAAAATTGTATTGTATAATAGTACTGGATACAATATCAAGAGTATTCTAATTATTGAGTTTAAGTCACCATCAGTGACGTCACGAATCGGATCTAACTTTTAAGGCGGAGTGACCGGCGGTCATAGGTCATCAGGGGTTGACAGGGCTACTATTTCTACTATTTCTACAAGTTTTAATAACCATTTTTGTGATCGGGAACAGCTCTGCCGTTAGATGTTTGTAATTTAATTCAGTAAAATAATTCAACCAGTCTGGATCAATTCAGTATAAACAGAGGATAATTGTTATAACTTAACCTTGCTAAAGTAACTGGGTAAGCGATGCGGAACAATACAATACTCTGTCTGGGGTAGTCCAGACAAGAAAAAAATCAGTGTGGTCACGGAAGCAGCTAGGAGAGGTCAAACATCTTACCTCTCCCCAAGAACAGCCCCAACACCCAGAGCTGTGGTCGCCCAAGGTATAGTTGCTATTGTTAAGTATAGAAATAGTCTCATTTGCCACTCAGGTCAAGTAGGGAGTGTTAAAGTGATAGGGAGTGAACCTATTTAGATTTTGTTTTAGTTTTCTTTTAATAAATTAAATTTGTTATTAATTTGCATTTTATTGTTTCCATGTGTTTTATGTGTATACTTGTCCTGGTCACGTGGTCCACACGAGGCAGAGTTGCATTGGGCGCCGATTCTAACATCGAATCGGAATTATCATTACCGTGTAATTTATTCCACACTCAAGGTCATCGTTTATAGTGGGGATCAAGCCCCTAGGTTGATTAATTAGCGTGATCGATCCAGACCTCGATCATTGCTCTTGTATTACTGGTCTGGTGGTGGCAGCAGAGGTGACTCTAGGGTTTTGTTCAGAGCTTAGGTCACGTCATACTGGGTGTAGAATCCTAAGTCGGTCAATCGTCTTAGGACCACGTGGCGTGGAGTTGGCTTTGTTAAAAGTTTTGGAGTCCCTTGGTTTAGAAATAAAAGTAAGAATACGGGTAGAGGGAGTTAAAGAGAGAGGAACCAAACCCGTGTTACAGCCCCATACACGTGTTGCTGGCCCCATACATGTGTTGCTGGCCCCATACACGTGTTGCTGGCCCCATACACGTGTTGCTGACCCCATACACGTGTTGCTGGCCCCATACACGTGTTGCTGGCCCCATACACATGTTGTTGCTGGCCCCATACACGTGTTGCTGGCCCCATACACGTGTTGCTGGCCCCATACACGTGTTGTTGCTGGCCCCATACACGTGTTGTTGCTGGCCCCATACACGTGTTGTTGCTGGCCCCATACACGTGTTGTTGCTGGCCCCATACACGTGTTGTTGCTGGCCCCATACACGTGTTGTTGCTGGCCCCATACACGTGTTGTTGCTGGCCCCATACACGTGTTGTTGCTGGGCCCATACACGTGTTGTTGCTGGCCCCATACACGTGTTGTTGCTGGCCCCATACACGTGTTGTTGCTGGCCCCTTACACGTGTTGTTGCTGGCCCCATACACGTGTTGTTGCTGGCCCCATACACGTGTTGTTGCTGGCCCCATACACGTGTTGTTGCTGCCCCATACACGTGTTGCTGGCCCCATACACGTGTTGTTGCTGGCCCCATACACGTGTTGTTGCTGGCCCCATACACGTGTTGTTGCTGGCCCCATACACGTGTTGTTGCTGGCCCCATACACGTGTTGTTGCTGGCCCATACACGTGTTGTTGCTGGTCCCATACACGTGTTGTTGCTGGCCCCATACACGTGTTGCTGGCCCCATACACGTGTTGCTGGCCCCATACACGTGTTGCTGGCCCCATACACGTGTTGCTGGCCCCATACACGTGTTGCTGGCCCCATACACGTGTTGTTGCTGGCCCCATACACGTGTTGTTGCTGGCCCCATACACGTGTTGTTGCTGGCCCCATACACGTGTTGTTGCTGGCCCCATACACGTGTTGTTGCTGGCCCCATACACGTGTTGCTGGCCCCATACATGTGTTGCTGGCCCCATACACGTGTTGCTGGCCCCATACACGTGTTGCTGGCCCCATACACGTGTTGCTGGCCCCATACACGTGTTGCTGGCCCCATACACGTGTTGTTGCTGGCCCCATACACGTGTTGCTGGCCCCATACACGTGTTGCTGGCCCCATACACGGGTTGTTGCTGGCCCCATACACATGTTGTTGCTGGCCCCATACACGTGTTGTTGCTGGCCCCATACACGTGTTGTTGCTGGCCCCATACACGTGTTGTTGCTGCCCCATACACGTGTTGCTGGCCCCATACACGTGTTGCTGGCCCCATACACGTGTTGCTGGCCCCATACACGTGTTGCTGGCCCCATACACGTGTTGCTGGCCCCATACACGTGTTGCTGGCCCCATACACGTGTTGTTGCTGGCCCCATACACGTGTTGCTGGCCCCATACACGTGTTCCTGGCCCTATACACGGGTTGTTGCTGGCCCCATACACATGTTGTTGCTGGCCCCATACACGTGTTGTTGCTGGCCCCATACACGTGTTGTTGCTGGCCCCATACATGTGTTGTTGCTGGCCCCATACACGTGTTGTTGCTGCCCCATACACGTGTTGTTGCTGCCCAATACACGTGTTGTTGCTGGCCCCATACACGTGTTGTTGCTGGCCCCATACACGTGTTGTTGCTGGCCCCATACACGTGTTGTTGCTGGCCCCATACACGTGTTGTTGCTGCCCCATACACGTGTTGTTGCTGGCCCCATACACGTATTGTTGCTGGCCCCATACACGTGTTGTTGCTGGCCCCATACACGTGTTGTTGCTGCCCCCATACACGTGTTGTTGCTGCCCCCATACACGTGTTGTTGCTGGCCCCATACACGTGTTGTTGCTGGCCCCATACACGTGTTGTTGCTGGCCCCATACACGTGTTGTTGCTGCCCCATACACGTGTTGTTGCTGCCCATACACGTGTTGTTGCTGCCCCATACACGTGTTGTTGCTGGCCCCATACACGTGTTGTTGCTGCCCCATACACGTGGTGTTGCTGGCCCCATACACGTGTTGTTGCTGCCCCATACACGTGTTGTTGCTGGCCCCATACACGTGTTGTTGCTGGCCCCATACACGTGTTGTTGCTGCCCCATACACGTGTTGTTGCTGGCCCCATACACGTGTTGTTGCTGCCCCATACACGTGTTGTTGCTGGCCCCATACATGTGTTGTTGCTGCCCCATACACGTGTTGCTGGCCCCATACACGTGTTGCTGGCCCCATACACGTGTTGTTACTGGCCCCATACACGTGTTGTTGCTGCCCCATACACGTGTTGCTGGCCCCATACACATGTTGCTGGCCCCATACACGTGTTGTTGCTGGCCCCATACACGTGTTGCTGGCCCCATACACGTGTTGTTGCTGGCCCCATACACGTGTTGCTGGCCCCATACACGTGTTGTTGCTGGCCCCATACACGTGTTGCTGCTGGCCCCATACACGTGTTGTTGCTGGCCCCATACACGTGTTGCTGCTGGCCCCATACACGTGTTGTTGCTGGCCCCATACACGTGTTGCTGCTGGCCCCATACACGTGTTGTTGCTGGCCCCATACACGTGTTGCTGGCCCCATACACGTGTTGTTGCTGGCCCCATACACGTGTTGCTGGCACCATACACGTGTTGCTGGCCCCATACACGTGTTGCTGGCCCCATACACGTGTTGCTGGCCCCATACACGTGTTGCTGGCCCCATACACGTGTTGCTGGCCCCATACACGTGTTGCTGGCCCCATACACGTGTTGCTGGCCCCATACACGTGTTGCTGGCCCCATACACGTGTTGCTGGCCCCATACACGTGTTGCTGGCCCCATACACGTGTTGTTGCTGGCCCCATACACGTGTTGCTGGCCCCATACACGTGTTGTTGCTGGCCCCATACACGTGTTGCTGGCCCCATACACGTGTTGTTGCTGGCCCCATACACGTGTTGCTGTC
Organism: Procambarus clarkii; assembly: GCF_040958095.1. Classification (NCBI taxonomy): domain Eukaryota; kingdom Metazoa; phylum Arthropoda; class Malacostraca; order Decapoda; family Cambaridae; genus Procambarus; species Procambarus clarkii. The sequence continues at coordinate 6,301,247 of NC_091192.1, forward strand.
CCCATACACGTGTTGTTGCTGGCCCCATACACGTGTTGTTGCATGCCCCATACACGTGTTGTTGCTGGCCCCATACACGTGCTGTTGCTGGCCCCATACACGTGTTGCTGGCCCCATACACGTGTTGTTGCTGGCCCCATACACGTGTTGTTGCTGGCCCCATACACGTGTTGTTGCTAGCCCCATACACGTGTTGTTGCTGGCCCCATACACGTGTTGTTGCTGGCCCCATACACGTGTTGTTGCTGGCCCCATACACGTGTTGCTGGCCCCATACACGTGTTGCTGGCCCCATACACGTGTTGCTGGCCCCATACACGTGTTGCTGGCCCCATACACGTGTTGTTGCTGGCACCATACACGTGTTGTTGCTGGCCCCATACACGTGTTGTTGCTGGCCCCATACACGTGTTGTTGCTGGCCCCATACACGTGTTGTTGCTGGCCCCATACACGTGTTGTTGCTGGCCCCATACACGTGTTGCTGGCCCCATACATGTGTTGCTGGCCCCATACACGTGTTGCTGGCCCCATACACGTGTTGCTGACCCCATACACGTGTTGCTGGCCCCATACACGTGTTGCTGGCCCCATACACATGTTGTTGCTGGCCCCATACACGTGTTGCTGGCCCCATACACGTGTTGCTGGCCCCATACACGTGTTGTTGCTGGCCCCATACACGTGTTTTGCTGGCCCCATACACGTGTTAGTTGCTGGCCCCATACACGTGTTGTTGCTGGCCCCATACACGTGTTGTTGCTGGCCCCATACACGTGTTGTTGCTGGCCCCATACACGTGTTGTTGCTGGGCCCCATACACGTGTTGTTGCTGGCCCCATACACGTGTTGTTGCTGGCCCCATACACGTGTTGTTGCTGGCCCCATACACGTGTTGTTGCTGGCCCCATACACGTGTTGTTGCTGGCCCCATACACGTGTTGTTGCTGGCCCCATACACGTGTTGTTGCTGCCCCATACACGTGTTGCTGGCCCCATACACGTGTTGTTGCTGGCCCCATACACGTGTTGTTGCTGGCCCCATACACGTGTTGTTGCTGGCCCCATACACGTGTTGTTGCTGGCCCCATACACGTGTTGTTGCTGGCCCATACACGTGTTGTTGCTGGTCCCATACACGTGTTGTTGCTGGCCCCATACACGTGTTGCTGGCCCCATACACGTGTTGCTGGCCCCATACACGTGTTGCTGGCCCCATACACGTGTTGCTGGCCCCATACACGTGTTGCTGGCCCCATACACGTGTTGTTGCTGGCCCCATACACGTGTTGTTGCTGGCCCCATACACGTGTTGTTGCTGGCCCCATACACGTGTTGTTGCTGGCCCCATACACGTGTTGTTGCTGGCCCCATACACGTGTTGTTGCTGGCCCCATACACGTGTTGCTGGCCCCATACATGTGTTGCTGGCCCCATACACGTGTTGCTGGCCCCATACACGTGTTGCTGGCCCCATACACGTGTTGCTGGCCCCATACACGTGTTGCTGGCCCCATACACGTGTTGCTGGCCCCATACACGTGTTGTTGCTGGCCCCATACACGTGTTGCTGGCCCCATACACGTGTTGCTGGCCCCATACACGGGTTGTTGCTGGCCCCATACACATGTTGTTGCTGGCCCCATACACGTGTTCGTTGCTGGCCCCATACACGTGTTGTTGCTGGCCCCATACACTGTGTTGTTGCTGGCCCCATACACGTGTTGTTGCTGCCCCATACACGTGTTGCTGGCCCCATACACGTGTTGCTGGCCCCATACACGTGTTGCTGGCCCCATACACGTGTTGTTGCTGGCCCCATACACGTGTTGCTGGCCCCATACACGTGTTGCTGGCCCCATACACGTGTTGTTGCTGGCCCCATACACGTGTTGTTGCTGGCCCCATACACGTGTTGTTGCTGGCCCCATACACGTGTTGTTGCTGGCCCCATACACGTGTTGTTGCTGGCCCCATACACGTGTTGTTGCTGGCCCCATACACGTGTTGTTGCTGGCCCCATACACGTGTTGTTGCTGGCCCCATACACGTGTTGTTGCTGGCCCCATACACGTGTTGTTGCTGGCCCCATACACGTGTTGTTGCTGGCCCCATACACGTGTTGTTGCTGGCCCCATACACGTGTTGTTGCTGGCCCCATACACGTGTTGTTGCTGGCCCCATACACGTGTTGTTGCTGGCCCCATACACGTGTTGTTGCTGGCCCCATACACGTGTTGTTGCTGGCCCCATACACGTGTTGTTGCTGGCCCCATACACGTGTTGTTGCTGGACCCCATACACGTGTTGTTGCTGGCCCCATACACTGTGTTGTTGCTGGCCCCATACACGTGTTGTTGCTGGCCCCATACACGTGTTGTTGCTGGCCCCATACACGTGTTGTTGCTGGCCCCATACACGTGTTGTTGCTGGCCCCATACACGTGTTGTTGCTGGCCCCATACACGTGTTGTTGCTGGCCCCATACACGTGTTGTTGCTGCCCCATACACGTGTTGTTGCTGGCCCCATACACGTATTGTTGCTGGCCCCATACACGTGTTGTTGCTGGCCCCATACACGTGTTGTTGCTGCCCCATACACGTGTTGTTGCTGGCCCCATACACGTGTTGTTGCTGGCCCCATACACGTGTTGTTGCTGGCCCCATACACGTGTTGTTGCTGGCCCCATACACGTGTTGTTGCTGGCCCCATACACGTGTTGTTGCTGCCCATACACGTGTTGTTGCTGCCCCATACACGTGTTGTTGCTGGCCCCATACACGTGTTGTTGCTGCCCCATACACGTGTTGTTGCTGGCCCCATACACGTGTTGTTGCTGCCCCATACACGTGTTGTTGCTGGCCCCATACACGTGTTGTTGCTGGCCCCATACACGTGTTGTTGCTGCCCCATACACGTGTTGTTGCTGGCCCCATACACGTGTTGTTGCTGGCCCCATACACGTGTTGCTGGCCCCATACACGTGTTGTTGCTGGCCCCATACACGTGTTGCTGGCCCCATACACGTGTTGTTGCTGGCCCCATACACGTGTTGCTGCTGGCCCCATACACGTGTTGTTGCTGGCCCCATACACGTGTTGCTGCTGGCCCCATACACGTGTTGTTGCTGGCCCCATACACGTGTTGCTGCTGGCCCCATACACGTGTTGTTGCTGGCCCCATACACGTGTTGCTGGCCCCATACACGTGTTGTTGCTGGCCCCATACACGTGTTGCTGGCACCATACACGTGTTGCTGGCCCCATACACGTGTTGCTGGCCCCATACACGTGTTGTTGCTGGCCCCATACACGTGTTGCTGGCCCCATACACGTGTTGCTGGCCCCATACACGTGTTGCTGGCCCCATACACGTGTTGCTGGCCCCATACACGTGTTGCTGGCCCCATACACGTGTTGCTGGCCCCATACACGTGTTGTTGCTGGCCCCATACACGTGTTGCTGGCCCCATACACGTGTTGTTGCTGGCCCCATACACGTGTTGCTGGCCCCATACACGTGTTGTTGCTGGCCCCATACACGTGTTGCTGTCCCCATACACGTGTTGTTGCTGGCCCCATACACGTGTTGTTGCTGGCCCCATACACGTGTTGTTGCTGGCCCCATACACGTGTTGTTGCTGGCCCCATACACGTGTTGTTGCAGCCCCATACACGTGTTGCTGGCCCCATACACGTGTTGTTGCTGGCCCCATACACGTGTTGTTGCTGGCCCCATACACGTGTTGCTGGCCCCATACACGTGTTGTTGCTGCCCCATACACGTGTTGCTGGCCCCATACACGTGTTGTTGCTGCCCCATACACGTGTTGCTGGCCCCATACACGTGTTGTTGCTGGCCCCATACACGTGTTGCTGGCCCCATACACGTGTTGTTGCTGGCCCCATACACGTGTTGCTGGCCCCATACACGTGTTGTTGCTGGCCCCATACACGTGTTGCTGGCCCCATACACGTGTTGTTGCTGGCCCCATACACGTGTTGTTGCTGGCCCCATACACGTGTTGCTGGCCCCATACACGTGTTGTTGCTGCCCCATACACGTGTTGCTGGCCCCATACACGCCGTGATAATGGTCCAGGACGGAGCGAAACGTCATCGTTTCTCCATCTTCTGATGTGTGGTTTGGTACTCTTAACTGATATCTTATTGATCCAGGGCACGTTAACTGATATCTTATTGATCCAGGGCACGTTAACTGATATCTTATTGATCCAGGGCACGTTAACTGATATCTTATTGATCCAGGGCACGTTAACTGATAGCTTATTGATCCAAGGCACGTTAACTGATATCTTATTGATCCAGGGCACGTTAACTGATAGCTTATTGATCCAAGGCACGTTAACTGATATCTTATTAATGTGTCACATGTTAACCTAGTCCCTGATGACCAACCGCTGTCAACGTGTCCCCGAGTAACGCAGGGACTGTTCGCTATAACTGTGTGCTTCACTAAAGACGTTATAGTCCGCTTATGGAACACCGTTAATGACCAACACTGTTAATAAAACACTTCAAGCCAAGTCAAAGGCGCTAATAAGAGACCCGTTGTGGCAGGACCCCGTTATAGCAGGGCTCCAGTTGTGCTTGATGAGTGGCCTCATGCTTAGTGAGTGGCCTCATGCTTGGTGAGTGGCCTCATGCTTGGTGAGTGGCCTCATGCTTGGTGAGTGGCCTCATGCTTGGTGAGTGGCCTCATGCTTGGTGAGTGGCCTCATGCTTAGTGAGTGGCCTCATGCTTGGTGAGTGGCCTCATGCTTGGTGAGTGGCCTCATGCTTGGTGAGTGGCCTCATGCTTGGTGAGTGGCCTCATGCTTGGTGAGTGGCCTCATGCTTGGTGAGTGGCCTCATGCTTGGTGAGTGGCCTCATGCTTAGTGAGTGGCCTCATGCTTGGTGAGTGGCCTCATGCTTGGTGAGTGGCCTCATGCTTGGTGAGTGGCCTCATGCTTGGTGAGTGGCCTCATGCTTGGTGAGTGGCCTCATGCTTGGTGAGTGGCCTCATGCTTGGTGAGTGGCCTCATGCTTAGTGAGTGGCCTCATGCTTGGTGAGTGGCCTCATGCTTGGTGAGTGGCCTCATGCTTGGTGAGTGGCCTCATGCTTGGTGAGTGGCCTCATGCTTGGTGAGTGGCCTCATGCTTAGTGAGTGGCCTCATGCTTGGTGAGTGGCCTCATGCTTGGTGAGTGGCCTCATGCTTGGTGAGTGGCCTCATGCTTGGTGAGTGGCCTCATGCTTGGTGAGTGGCCTCATGCTTGGTGAGTGGCCTCATGCTTGGTGAGTGGCCTCATGCTTAGTGAGTGGCCTCATGCTTGGTGAGTGGCCTCATGCTTGGTGAGTGGCCTCATGCTTGGTGAGTGGCCTCATGCTTGGTGAGTGACCTCATGCTTGGTGAGTGACCACACGCTTGATGAGTGGCCTCATGCTTGGTGAGTGGCCTCACGCTTGATGAGTGGCCTCACGCTCGGTAAGTGGCCCCAAACACTACCACCACAATAACAAACATCCAGAACTAATGTTTGATCTCCTTCCTGACACACATGTGGTCCAGGGTTCGAGCCTCCAACAGCCCGGATGATTGGTTATGGAGTATTTCCTAAAATTAAACTTTAGCTAGATTATAACATGTTTTTGTAAGTAAATGTTTCAGGAAAATTTTGAAGTGCAGTTCTCATATGTCATTAATTTTAATTAAATATTTGGTACGCTTTGGTACTCGTGGGGGGGGAGGGTCCCCAGGTCTGTCCGTTCGTCTGTCTATCCACCCATCCCTCTCCATCTACGTATCCATCCATCTGTCCATCTTTCCCTATATGTATCCATTTATCCATCTACTTTTTATTCATCTATTCATCCATCCATCCACATATCTATCCATGCACCTACTCCTCTTTCTATCCATATATCCATCTATCCATCTAACAATATATCCATTTATGTAGCTATACATGTATCCATCCGTCTATCTACTGTCTATATCTCTGAGTGTCTCTGTTTCTGAGTGTTTGTCTCTGTCGTTGTCTCTGTCTGTCCATGTCTCTGTCTGTCCATGTCTCGGTCTGAGTGTAAGGTGAGGGTGGTGAGGAGCTCAGTGGTGTGAAATACTACTACTAATAGTGACCCATTACTGTGGTCAGAACCGTGGCTTGACAAACCTTCCACGCTCACCAACAATCCTCTGGTTTATGCCAGTACGGACAAATTATGCACAGCAGGACGTTTATGTTAATTTTTCCGAGATCAGTGAATAATGATAAATATTACTGTAACAAAATTTTTGTTTTCAAAATATTTATGTGTGTATTTAAATATTGGCGGACAGTGACCGCTACTGTGGTGGGGGTCTGAATGTGGCCCTGACACGCTGTTCTCTTTTGAATTATGGCGACCCCGACCAGCCTATGTTCGTCCCGTACCCCAGACCGTTTCATTTGGCAAATTGCCTTTGGCAATACGTACACACATACACACACATACACACACTCAGAGCCCAATAGGCTCAGGAACCTGTACACTTGTTGATTGACGGTTGAGAGGCAGGACCAAAGAGCCAGAACTCAACTCCCGCAAGCACAAATAGGTGAGCACATACACACACATGAGGGCCTGATAGCCGAATACGGGGGCCTGATAGCCGAGTGGACAGCGCTCTGTACTCGTAATCCTAGGGGTCCGGGTTCGATCCCCGGTGATGGCAGAAACAAATGTCAGTTTCTTCAACCCTGATGCATCTGTTCACCTAGCAGTAAATAGGTACCTGGGAGTTAGACAGCTGTTATGGGCTGCTTCCTGTGTGTGTGTGTGTGTGCTCACCTATTTGTGTTGGCGGCCTTTACCATCTGGCCGCCTGTTTTCCACACACACATTTTCTTATAGGTACAAATACCTACTATTCTTCTTATTGTTATTATTAAATTGGTAATATTGTTACTAGTGTAAGCATGAAGCAGGTGAGGTGTGAGTGGGCTGCGTGTCGGAGCTGCACACTCACACGCCCAGTCAGTTGAGAGCCACGGGCCTGGCAGGAAACTATTTCACCCACCCAATGTGGGTGCCTCGGAGGCGCCATAGCTGTGGCAGAGCTGTGATTCTCTAATTCGACCTCGGGGCGGGGGCGACCTTCGATATAACCCTAACATGTATAAACACTGTAGCTGCCTGTCCCCCGACACAATGAATTATTATTACTTGAGGTGTTGAGTCGCTTCAATGTATGATGATTTGAGTGCTATCATGTTTCCTTCTAACTAGTTTATACGAACATTGATGTGTTCCTTAAGGGAGGCACTTGGTAATTACATCTTGCGACACCTGAGGAGCACAAGACTTACCTGTGCAACTTACGTCACGAAGGAGCAAGCAACATCACCAGGATACGATCGTCTGTACACTACACTGGTCTTTACAAGTGAGTTTGGCTCGTATTTCAGGCTGTTTTATCCAAAGGCAGCACCTTCACTTGGGCTGTGTCCCCAGAGAGAGCGGCACCCACACACACACTTCTGAAGCTTCCACTGACCCAACCAGATACTGTAACTATACACACACACACACACTCTCTCTCTCTCTCTCTCTCTCTCTCTCTCTCTCTCTCTCTCTCTCTCTCTCTCTCTCTCTAGAGGGGAATATGGTGAGAGGAGGGGAGAGGTGGAAACGGGAGGTGGGAGAGTGGAGGATAAAAAGACAGAACTTAAACTGATACAGCAGAAATAGAGAAAATGTTAAGCCTAACGTGTGAAAAGGTCATGAAGTATATTAGAAGGGACAAGGCAGCACGGAATGGAACAATAACAAGCTTGAGGAAGAGGTAAGGTCAGACAACGAGGAACTAAAAATCCGTAAGGACCATCCAAGCCATACTGAAAATGTATGAAACAAGATCAATGCAGTAAGCAGCAAAGAAGTGGAAGGACACCAATTAAGAAATTCCACACTGGCAGAGATGCTGCTAAAGGGCCAAGAGGCCATGAAAGCGTTTGCAGGTATTTACAATGCCGCTAGAAAAGAAAAGTGCAGTAGTGGTGAAAGGGCTGAAGAAACCAGAATCTGGTCAATAAGAGGAGAGGAATGAGGGACAAAGATGCCGTGAAAAAAATCCTGACAGAGTTGCAGATGGAAGGAGAAGACTGCCCTGGAAACACAAACCGAAACTGTCTCTATTTTCCGCTTGATACAACTTGTAATAAAGTTGTTACGTCTTGGCTTAACGTGTTTATGACGTATTAGAACGTTGGTACAACTTGCTATATTGGTTGTTATAACTGGTTAGGAGGTGTTAAAACTTGTTCAAACGTTGTACCAACGTCGTAGTTTCGGTGTGTGTTTGGCGGGTGCAGCATAGAAATTGTATTCAAGTTAGGCCAGTACAGAAAGGGAACAAATTGACTGATAAAGATAATATTTACAAATGAAACAATAAAAGAGAAAATTCTAGAAAGAGAATACTTTTATGTACACGATTACAAAGAAGTATTTATCCATAGGGATATGACAATGAAAGAGAGTGTTGCAGCAGCTAAAAATAGGAAATCACAGGATGGAGTGGAGGAAAATGGGGCTCCCACATCCCCCAGCTTGATAACCCCATGGTCATCCACAACGGTAGCTTGCACCTATGGGCTCACCATAGCCCATGCTACTTGGAACTTTGTTCCAGGTAGCGAATCTTAAACAACAACAAGGTAGCTTGCAACCCTTTCCTAACCCCCCGTTCCTACCCCATGCCCCATGTACTCAGTCCATTTCCTCTCTCCTACACTTCTATTACCCCCCTCCCCCTTCTTTTCCCTGTTCCTGAACTTCATCCCCAAAAGCCCCAAATAGTAGTGCATCACATCCAACGGCCACGCCCTGAACTCCTTGCCAAATCCCTTCAACCCTCTCACCATATACTACACTGAGAAGTCATTAAAGTAAGACGGATAGATGAGAAAGAAGCATAAAAGGGAGAATGCAGAATGTAAGAAAGAAGTGTGCTTTCATGTCATGAACTCAAAGAGCAGACAAATGAGGATAACCTTGATGTAATTGCACTCACAGTAACGAAACTGTCAGGTCTCATAATTTACATTTAGTAACTCAGACATAAGGGAAGTCAATTTCGAACCCCCTTTTCCCCTTGATAATAAGCAATAATTTTACAATGGCATCTGATTACAACGTGAAAGTAGGGAAAAACCCAAGAGGTGAAAGGTTACCCAACCTTTCATGTATCGAATGGTACATGAGGAAACGAGAGACCATGTATCAGAGATACCATGGGGAGGTAAAACTCCAGAGTGAAGTCTCCACAGGAAATTAAAACCTTTTTCAACAAGAAACAGTGAGGGGCAGCAGCAAAATTTGTCCCTCTCCAGAAGGAGGGCAATGAAAAACATGGGACTAACCCATGGTTTAACCAAGGATGTAAGAACATAAGCACAAAGGCATGTCAAATTATAAGAACACAAGAACAGCAGAGCACTTGGGGTACCAGAGAGCCAGGAATGCATACCTCAGAGTGAAGGGAACCAGAAAAGTAATTTGAAAATGACATTGCAACCAAAACAAAGACTCAACCCAAATAGTTTCTCAGCCACAACATGAAGAAAACAATAGTTAAGGAACAAGTGATGAAACGTTGGATAGAACAGGATTTATTCAGCAAGAATGACAGAGAAGTGTGTGAGGAACTCACCAGGAGGTTTCACGTGGCCTTTGTCATTAAAACAAGAAGTTTCTGAACTAAGGGGGATGGAACCAAACCAAGCAACACTGAAGGAATTCAAGATAACCAGAGACTAAGGTGAAGAGTGGAAGCATTTTGGTGGCCCCTTACTATGATATATAACATGTCATTGGAACTGGAGAACCCCCAGAGTTGGAAGACAGCCAAGGAAGTGCCAATATAGAAAGGGAGAAACGGATAGGAGGCGTTAAAATACAGACAACTGTCCCTTACTTGCCTATCACACAAGATGCTGGAGATCATAAAATGATGCAGGTAGAACATCTGGAGAGACGCGACTTTACAACACAACACCAGCAAGGTTTCAGTGATGGTAAATCCTGCTTCACAAGCTTGATCAAAAGTTTTATGAAGGGGGCATTAAGATCATAGAAGATAGAGAAGGTAGTCCAGATTGCATATTTCTGGACTGGCAGAGAGCATTTGACACAGAGCCCCCACAGGAGATTGGTGCAACACATGGAGAGAGGCAGGAGAGGCAGGATACACAATATAAAGGAGTACCTCTACAACAGAAGACAGAAAGACCTTAGAGTGGCGGGATGTTACAAGTGGCGTGCCACAAGAGTCAGTAAATTAGGGGCCATTCCTTCCCCTAATTTACGTGACCGATCAACCAGAGTGTATAGTTTCCTTCCTCTCAATGTTCGCTGATGATGCGGAAATTATGTAGAGGATAACGGTGATGGAAGACTGCATGAAACTACAGAAGAACCTGGATAATATATGACTAAGGTTTCTGATGTGGTTATTAGAGTTCAACTCTTCCACGTGCAATGCAATGAAGCTGGGCTACTAGAAGGTATCACACAGGAGAAGAAATCCTTGTAGAGTCGGACGGAGAAAAAAACTTGGCGGTTGATATTACGGTGAACCTGTCACCAGTAGCTACCATAAACAAAATACCATCAGGTCCACATGAAACGATAATAATATAATATTTGCCTTAAGCGAGATATTGTGGCATTTGAAACAAAATACTCAAGCAGAACAGAGAGGGTAATAGAGAACACACCATGTAAACGAACCACAGGGACAATAGAGAACACACCATCTAAACGAACCACAGGGACAATAGAGAACACACCATCTAAACGAACCACAGGGTGTGACGGAGTTCCCCCCCTTATAATTCTCCCACGCCTGCAGTAAGAGTCATGTCTGCTTTTCCCAAGCGTTCTCTACGTTGCAGGCTACAATTTGATATATGGGAGAGAGTGAAGTGTTCTCGGAGAGCCGAGAAATTTGTGAAATAGTAATATTTTGGCCTGTGGTTTAGGCCCTTTAGGGAGCCAAGATGGCGCTTACCTCTCTGATCTCCCGCCAAAACCGTGTGACGTCAGTGGCACCGGATTGGTCACCGGCAGCAGTGTGGCACCGGGAGCCAATGAAAACCTCCCATAGTAAAAGTGACGTCACGAAGGAAGGGGGTCCGGCCAGCGCGCCGGGCTGGCGCCATCAGTCAGACACGGCACGTCATAGAGGTCGGACGTGCGACGAGTGGTCCTGTCTGTCGGACAGCTGTTTCCCACTACCGTGGATTAACGCGTCATCGGAAGTTCGCCAGTACTCTGAGAAGTCTTCCCTAGTTCATGTGTTGAACCAGAAGAGGGAATTGACGGTTATTTGAGCAACAAGTGCTCCAGTCAGGTACTGTGCCAGTAGCAGTGAAGCCGTGCAGTGACGTAGGTTGACGTCTGTGGCAATTCACCAGTTCGTGACAGCGTAGTGGCTGACAGAGCCACTGGGTAGCTGAGGAAGAGAGGACTATTTGGGGAAACCGGACGACTGTAGCTGAGACGTAGGCGACAGCCGTTGCTGGGAGAAGACGACGGCCAGGAGACCGACTCCAACCTTCAAGAAGTCAAGGAGGAGGACGGACCTGCAGTGAGGAGGCACGGAGACGACGCGCTAAACGGTGGGACGACGAGAGGCTCTGGTAGGACACGACGACGTGTAGTGTGGGGGCGTTCCCGACACGAGGACCAGGAGCTACATCTCGACTCTCATCGGAGGATAGGGTGAAGTAGGTGGTTCTAGTTCCCTCCCCATTCCCCTTTAGTTAGCTATATTATTTGGCTATATTATCTAGCCTGAAGATTTTATATGTCGTGAGCAAGTCTCACTTATGTCATGGTAAAGCACCAGGGTGCTAGACAGTACTATCAAGAGTGCTTGTAATATTCATGTTGATTATTGGTGTGTACAGACACCAAGAACCAGTGATAAATTTACTGTGTTGTGTATATCTTTCTATAGATTTTGATATGAACATATAGTGGTAAAATATATATAATATTATGCCAGTATTTGGAGGTTAGGCTATGTGCCCAGAAACTATTAATTTTCCATGTATTGATGATTGATTTATAAACCATATATATGTCTATGTTCATTCAGTGAATAATCATTTGTGAGTACAGTGAATTATTGCGTTATCGCCAACGAGAGAAAGTACTGAAAACTCCAGTGTTAATATTTCATAATATATTGTTGGATAAATAACAATGTGAAGCCATTACAGTGAATCATTATAGCATTGATTGTAGAAAAGACTGTTTGAGCCTGAGTACAGTGTAACTGAGTAGTACGGTTTATTTGTGCCAATATCGAGTGTGCGAGTTTCTAGTAATATTGGAAAAAATAAAGGAACAGCGCGCGTGAATCTAGAAAACAAGCAAAGTTCGCGCGGAGAGGCCATTGCAATCAGCTGTTCTTGACACTTGATGAGGAGGGGAGAGTGTTGCCCTCTTGCGGTCGCATAATATCCGTGGGAATTACCGGCCGAGTCAGGATCAGTTGATTTATCGATTATTGTGTGGCCTTGTGACATCTTTCATACCTTTTAAGTAAAATACAAAACTATCTTAGTGTTTTTATCATTCCCTCCATTGATCTTGTGGCTATACTATACCTGTAAGCATAGAGTGATAACAATAAGTACCTGCCTGATTCCTGATCTTTGAGTGTGACCTTGCCAAGGCTACCACTGAATACACCAGTCCACTGAGGGTGTTACTGGCCACCTTAAACACCAGTTGGCGATCTTGTGTTTAACCGTAGAGCCCTATTGTTGGGGAGGGCACACGACAGTCGAGGTGAACGAGTCGTGTTCTCACTCTTTCTTAATAAGAGGCCGTTAAGATTGACTGGGAGACTCTCCTGGCGTGCAGTGGCGCCGTGAGGATCGAGGGAAGACCCGCAGGGCTACGGTGAGTTACCTTGAGCGTAACTATTGCTCACCCCAGAGTAAGGGTAGAGAATAACAGAGAGGAGGAACCCCCAACATTGGCGACCTTGCCAGGATATAGATCGGAGTAAAGGTTGCAGTGGTACTTGGCAGTGGTGTTAGAGATCAGGTGAAGGTTATCACTCGTAGCACAAGATGGAGGATGATAAAGTAGCGAGGTTTATTGACTCTAGAGACGAACAGGTGCTGGAAGAGTGCACCAAGGCACAGTTACAGGCTATAGCGGATCATTTTGGAATAAAGCTGAAATCTGCCCGAGTTGGTGAAAGAAGACTAGAGATAATGGCTCAGCTAAAGGCTCGAGACGAAGCTTTGGGGGAGGAACGGCCCCAAACACCTGCCAGTGAGGGTGAACACCTGAGTATTGGTGGAAGCAGCAGGGGATCCAGCGGCAGCAGGCACAGCATTAAGCTGGAAATAATGAAGCTGCAGCTGGAAGCACAGCAGCGCAGAGAAGAGCGAGAAGCAGAAGCGCAGCAGCGTAAAGAAGAGCGAGAAGCAGAAGCGCAGCTGAGGAGAGAAGAAGCACAGCAGCGCAAAGAAGAACAAGAGCGAGAAGCACAGCTGCGCCGGGAAGAACAAGAGCGAGAAGCACAGCTGCGCCGGGAAGAACAAGAGCGAGAAGCACAGCTGCGCCGGGAAGAACAAGAGCGAGAAGCACAGCTGCGCCGGGAAGAACAGGAGCGAGAAGCACAGACGAAGCGTGAGGAGCGAGAAGCACAGATGCAGCGTGAGGAGCGAGAAGCACAGCTGCGACGGGAAGAACGAGAGCAAGAAGTTAGGCTGAGACAAATGGAAATAGAAGCCAACCAGGAGGTGGAGCTGAAGCGAGCTGAACTGGGACTAGGTGCCCCTGCCCCGCCACAGGAAGACCGACGAGTGAGGGAACGAGACCTGCCGGTCTTTGTGCCTAGTGAAGCCGAAAGTTTCTTCGATCACTTTGAGAGAGTTGCTGCTATGAAGAGGTGGCCGAGGGCGGAGTGGGCGGAGTTGGTCCAAGGAAGGCTCACAGGGGAAGCTCGCCAAGCCTTCACCATGCTCGACTTCCAAGAATGCACTAACTACGATGCGGTAAAACGAGCTGTGCTCCGTTCCTTTAAACTCACGCCAGAGTGTTACCGGAAGAGGTTTAGAGAATGTACCCGGTTGCCAGGAAAATCGTATGCGGAGACGGCGAGGGACATAGAAAGAAAGCTCCTTAAGTGGCTGGACTCTGAAGAAGCAAGGTCGGTCGAAGAGGTCAAGGAACTAATGGCCATGGAAAAGTTTATGTCCGTGCTCTCTCCTGAGATCAGGATGAGGGTAAAGGAGGCGGACATAAAGGACCTGAGGGCCGCAGCCGACCGGGCCGACATGCTAGAGGAAGCCCTACGCCCACGCCGAGAGGGACAGAACCGACCACCCGCATACGTCGGAAACGATAGGAGTTATAGAAGGACGGATGGATGGAGGACAGGAGCGAGTTCTCCCAAGTCCCATTTCTCAAGTTGGAACACCCGAGGATCAAAAGGTGCTGTAGCGCCGATAGAGGAGAACCAAGCTGAGAGCTCGGGAACTGTTACTGCAGGGAAAGAAACGACAAGTGAGGCGGGAAAGACACAGGGTGTGACGGTCTCTGGAGGCAGTGCTAAGGCGAGCGGTGGCGGATGGTCTCCGCCGAGGGGTCGCTGCTACAACTGCGGAATACCCGGACACATCGCGCGGGAATGCAGACGCCCTAAGCAGCGAGGACACGTTGCTTTAGTGATGTTCGAGGACCAGAGAGCCGAGGGAGTGCGGGATGAACCCGTGCTGAATGGGGAGAAGAAAGTTCACCCATTCATGTGTCAAGGAACCGTAAGGATGGGGGTCGCAGACCCCATCCCAGTGAAGATGCTAAGAGACACCGGGGCTGACTTTACCCTGGTAAGTGAAACCCTGTTCCCCGAGGGTTACGAAAGTACCAGTGTGGGGGTGGCACGGGTGGCCACTGTGGGAGGCCCAGTGAGGATGCCCCTACACCAGGTAACTTTAAGTTCCGATTATGGCTGCCAGACCCTAGAGGTGGGAGTCTGTACATCACTGCCCAAGATGGAGGCGCAGGTCATCTTGGGGAATGACGCGTGTGGAGGGTATGTCCTTCCGCATCTCGTGAAAGGCGAAGAGTGCCCAGAACAACACGAGGAGACAGGCGAAGATTTGAACGCCTGTGGGGACGAGAAGGGAATCGCACCGGTGGCGATCCCAGTTTGTACTGTGACACCGAGACAACGCAAAGAACCAGGAGGTTGTGGATCTGATGGGGCTGAGGAGTCGACTGACAGCCTGGGAACAGATCGCCTCTACGTAGGACCCAGAGAACGAGTGGAGGGCGAGAGTAGCCCGAATGGTGAGTTGCAGGTGACACTCACCGGTTCTCCAGGGGTAAACCGCACTCGTCTCAGAGAGTCACAGCAGGAGGAGTTCCCCGAATTGGTTAGTAAGGCCGAAGGAGGCCGTGTGGGTCCTGAGAAGGCTTACTTTCCGTTTATCTATATTATATGTGCCATGCTATTCATGATGAAGGAACGATGGACACCAGGAGCGACCGTGGGAACGGTGAATAAATATGTCCAGAAGTTCAAAGAACGTCTCACTAGAGCGAAGAAACTGGCTAGGAAGCTCCTGAAGAAGGCGCAACGTAAGATGTCGAAGTGGTTCGACAGGAGAGCTGCGCAGAGGGATTTTCAGGCCGGATCCAAAGTAATGGTTGTGCTGCCAGGAAAAGGTAGAGTGACCAGGTCGCGGTTCAAGAGACCATACCGAGTGCTGCGACGGTTGGGTCCAGTGTCGTACGAGATTGGGAAGCCGGATGGACCCCGGAAGAAACAGGTGTGTCGCATGGACCGCCTGAAACCTTTCTTCATCGTGGAAGGAAGAGCCGCCAAGCAGGACGGAACGAATACCCGGGAAACCCAGCGGAAGACGGGTCTGAGTGTACCGAGGGACCGAGAACTCCCGGAGGAGGAAAGTAAGTGGTCCAGGGCGGACGGCACCAGTCTCACCCGCACTGAGAGTCTGACAAGGATCAAGGTCAAGCACATCAAGGGGAAGGACAACGTAGTAGCGGATGCCCTATCCCGCATCCACTAACCAGACATGACTCTTATTTTAAGGGGAGGGGTATGTGACGGAGTTCCCCCCCTTATAATTCTCCCACGCCTGCAGTAAGAGTCATGTCTGCTTTTCCCAAGCGTTCTCTACGTTGCAGGCTACAATTTGATATATGGGAGAGAGTGAAGTGTTCTCGGAGAGCCGAGAAATTTGTGAAATAGTAATATTTTGGCCTGTGGTTTAGGCCCTTTAGGGAGCCAAGATGGCGCTTACCTCTCTGATCTCCCGCCAAAACCGTGTGACGTCAGTGGCACCGGATTGGTCACCGGCAGCAGTGTGGCACCGGGAGCCAATGAAAACCTCCCATAGTAAAAGTGACGTCACGAAGGAAGGGGGTCCGGCCAGCGCGCCGGGCTGGCGCCATCAGTCAGACACGGCACGTCATAGAGGTCGGACGTGCGACGAGTGGTCCTGTCTGTCGGACAGCTGTTTCCCACTACCGTGGATTAACGCGTCATCGGAAGTTCGCCAGTACTCTGAGAAGTCTTCCCTAGTTCATGTGTTGAACCAGAAGAGGGAATTGACGGTTATTTGAGCAACAAGTGCTCCAGTCAGGTACTGTGCCAGTAGCAGTGAAGCCGTGCAGTGACGTAGGTTGACGTCTGTGGCAATTCACCAGTTCGTGACAGCGTAGTGGCTGACAGAGCCACTGGGTAGCTGAGGAAGAGAGGACTATTTGGGGAAACCGGACGACTGTAGCTGAGACGTAGGCGACAGCCGTTGCTGGGAGAAGACGACGGCCAGGAGACCGACTCCAACCTTCAAGAAGTCAAGGAGGAGGACGGACCTGCAGTGAGGAGGCACGGAGACGACGCGCTAAACGGTGGGACGACGAGAGGCTCTGGTAGGACACGACGACGTGTAGTGTGGGGGCGTTCCCGACACGAGGACCAGGAGCTACATCTCGACTCTCATCGGAGGATAGGGTGAAGTAGGTGGTTCTAGTTCCCTCCCCATTCCCCTTTAGTTAGCTATATTATTTGGCTATATTATCTAGCCTGAAGATTTTATATGTCGTGAGCAAGTCTCACTTATGTCATGGTAAAGCACCAGGGTGCTAGACAGTACTATCAAGAGTGCTTGTAATATTCATGTTGATTATTGGTGTGTACAGACACCAAGAACCAGTGATAAATTTACTGTGTTGTGTATATCTTTCTATAGATTTTGATATGAACATATAGTGGTAAAATATATATAATATTATGCCAGTATTTGGAGGTTAGGCTATGTGCCCAGAAACTATTAATTTTCCATGTATTGATGATTGATTTATAAACCATATATATGTCTATGTTCATTCAGTGAATAATCATTTGTGAGTACAGTGAATTATTGCGTTATCGCCAACGAGAGAAAGTACTGAAAACTCCAGTGTTAATATTTCATAATATATTGTTGGATAAATAACAATGTGAAGCCATTACAGTGAATCATTATAGCATTGATTGTAGAAAAGACTGTTTGAGCCTGAGTACAGTGTAACTGAGTAGTACGGTTTATTTGTGCCAATATCGAGTGTGCGAGTTTCTAGTAATATTGGAAAAAATAAAGGAACAGCGCGCGTGAATCTAGAAAACAAGCAAAGTTCGCGCGGAGAGGCCATTGCAATCAGCTGTTCTTGACACTTGATGAGGAGGGGAGAGTGTTGCCCTCTTGCGGTCGCATAATATCCGTGGGAATTACCGGCCGAGTCAGGATCAGTTGATTTATCGATTATTGTGTGGCCTTGTGACATCTTTCATACCTTTTAAGTAAAATACAAAACTATCTTAGTGTTTTTATCATTGATCTTGTGGCTATACTATACCTGTAAGCATAGAGTGATAACAATAAGTACCTGCCTGATTCCTGATCTTTGAGTGTGACCTTGCCAAGGCTACCACTGAATACACCAGTCCACTGAGGGTGTTACTGGCCACCTTAAACACCAGTTGGCGATCTTGTGTTTAACCGTAGAGCCCTATTGTTGGGGAGGGCACACGACAGTCGAGGTGAACGAGTCGTGTTCTCACTCTTTCTTAATAAGAGGCCGTTAAGATTGACTGGGAGACTCTCCTGGCGTGCAGTGGCGCCGTGAGGATCGAGGGAAGACCCGCAGGGCTACGGTGAGTTACCTTGAGCGTAACTATTGCTCACCCCAGAGTAAGGGTAGAGAATAACAGAGAGGAGGAACCCCCAACAAGGGACAATAGAGAACACACCATCTAAACGAACCACAGGGACAATAGAGAACACACCATCTAAACGAACCACAGGGACAATAGAGAACACACCATCTAAACGAACCACAGGGACAATAGAGAACACACCATCTAAACGAACCACAGGGACAATAGAGAACACACCATCTAAACGAACCACAGGGACAATAGAGAACACACCATCTAAACGAACCACAGGGACAATAGAGAACACACCATCTAAACGAACCACAGGGACAATAGAGAACACACCATCTAAACGAACCACAGGGACAATAGAGAACACACCATCTAAACGAACCACAGGGACAATAGAGAACACACCATCTAAACGAACCACAGGGACAATAGAGAACACACCATCTAAACGAACCACAGGGACAATAGAGAACACACCATCTAAACGAACCACAGGGACATTAGAAATAATTTTGTCAGTGTCAGTAAAGTGAACAAATGAAATGTGATAATAAATGGTGGCAGCAAACTCTATACACAGTATCAAATGTACATATGACAGAGCCCAACAGGCTATGCAAATTATACACCAGACGATTATGGGTTGAGAGGCAGGACCCAAGAGCCGTAGTTCATCCCCAGCAATTACAATTAGGCGAATATAATACCACACTCATACTATTCTAGTTTTTGTTGGGGCGAGCTGAAGAATGACCACTTCCTTCACATCCGCCTTCCCCTCACTGCCCTCCCTCTCTCTCCCTTCCTCCCTCCCTCCCTCCCTCCCTCCCCCTCTCATTCCCTCACCCCCTCCCTCTCTCCTTCTCGCTAAGACAATTTTGCAAGTCAGTTTGCGTGACCATGGAGGATGCGGCCTCCAGTAATAACTACAGCAGGATGAACAACGTCCTTAGTAATAAGACTTTCCCTGCTGGATAGTGTTTATTCCCGTTAGTTAGGCGAAGGTGGGAAGTCTATTCTTGTGTCTAGTAGTACTACTTCAAGCTGAATGGTTAACCAGTACTTGAAGAGATTCGAACCTGCGGTGCCCCTTAAAACTGCACACACCTGAAATCCGCTCCCCCGCCGGATATAGTGTAACAAGCAACTGCTACTGATGGTTGCTAAAATCGTCAAATTATACGAATTCCCACACTTGTGCGTCAGGTTTGAGGCAGGCTTGGTTGCGGGTGTGTGGGGAGCCTCCCCCACACCTCCCACGCCAACACTGCTCTCCTCCCACACCTCACATTACACTTTCAGTAACATCTCCGTATACACATGAATACTTGCATGAATATAGTAGTAGGCATCCATCAGTCTCAGCAGACTATGCTGTTACATAGTCTATACTCCACAGTCTGTGGAGTAAACAATATATATATACATATATATATATATATATATATATATATATATATATATATATATATATATATATATATATATATATATATATAAGGTTGTGAGGGTGCCACCTCTGTTGCAAATGTAGGGACCCATAACCTCGGAGAAGAAAATAAGGCGTATTCAAAGAAGACCTTGTGGATTCTCACAGAACACTTTAACATTATCTTCTCCTACCACTCCCATTCTTTGGTATGTACACATATATATTTGTTTTATTTAAACTTTGTTACAAAAAACGAGTTACATATGGGTTACAAAGATGGTTATCATAAGTTGTCGAGTTCCTCCAGCTCCTCAGATGGCGGGCAGGAACCCTGAATGCAGTGTGCATTTCCCCTCTGTATCGCCACGTTGAGGCGCTGGAAAAGAAAGCTGGCAGCTCTAGGGTCCCTTGTTGTTTCAATGAGCCTAGAACCCAGTTCCTTAAAAAAACTGGTGACACTCTTACCCCAGGCGCCGAGTGTCTCAGAAGCAATGGGGACAAAATTGTAGTGGTGAATCAGCTCTCTGTACTTAAGGGATTTGGCTGATTCCCTGTGAGTGGCAGCGCCACCCAGTTGTGCGACACTGAAGTCAATGTAGGTGTTAGCCAGGGTTGATACACATGTATAGTATAGTATAGTTAGAGAGCGTAAGGGCAGGTGCTCACCGGGAGAGTGGTGAAGGAGTCCGCCGGTGACTGCTACTTATCTATTACCTTGTGCCAGTAATTTACCCGACTCTTGAACACTTCCTCCCTCAACCCCTCCCTTCCCTCTCACACCTCCCTCAACCCCTCCCTGCCTTCTCACACCTCCCTCAACCCCTCCCTGCCTTCTCACACCTCCCTCAACCCCTCCCTTCCCTCTCACACCTCCCTCAACCCCTCCCTGCCTTCTCACACCTCCCTCAACCCCTCCCTGCCTTCTCACACCTCCCTCAACCCCTCCCTTCCCTCTCACACCTCCCTCAACCCCTCCCTGCCTTCTCACACCTCCCTCAACCCCTCCCTGCCTTCTCACACCTCCCTCAACCCCTCCCTGCCTTCTCACACCTCCCTCAACCCCTCCCTGCCTTCTCACACCTCCCTCAACCCCCTCCCTTCCCTCTCACACCTCCCTCAACCCCTCCCTGCCTTCTCACACCTCCCTCAACCCCCCCCCCCTCCCCCAGTCTCTCCTCCCCCTCACCCTCGAGAGCAACACAGCCAAACCCAAGTGAACACAACAAGTAATAGTGTAGAAGGGCAGGTAAGTATACTTGCTGGAATATATGCGGGCAAGTATAACCGAGCAGGTAGCCATCCGCACCTGTTATACTGGAAGACATTGTACCATGATTACAGGTGTGCCATATACCTGACCAGCAAGTCACCAGACCCGAGGCCACTACACGCACACGCTCCCACACAAACACGCACGCACACATACTCCCACACACACATACGCACACACACACACACACACGCACATGCGCGCCAGGACACACGAACACACACAAACTCTCAGGAATCATAACAATGCGGTGTTCCCCCAGGACTACACTGTAATAAGGAAAGAGAGGAAGGAAGGGGAGGAGGCGGAGTGGCCCTACTAATGAGAAAGGAATAGAGATTCAAGGAGACGGTCATCCCGGGCTGTGAGTGGTTCAGAGACTACATAGCAGGCACCATAACAATGGGAGGACCAAGAATAGTAGTAGCAGTGATATATAACCCTCCACCAAATGACAGAACACCCAGTCAAGAGGATGACAACAACAACATGGCACTAACACTATATATTTATAGTGTTGGCATAACCATTTTCACGGTATTTAACACTATAATTGAGAGGGCGGCCTCTGCTGCCTGTAGAAATAGATCCCATCTGCTCATTATGGGGGACTTCAATCATGTAAAGATAGACTGGGAGAACAAGGAACCACATAGAGGTGAGGATACGTGGAGAGCTAAACTGTTGGAGGTGGTGACAAGAAACTTTTTTAGTTAGCATGTTAAGGGACCCATACAAATGAGAGATAAGGATGAACCAGCGAGACTCGACCTAGTCTGAACGACTTCGATATAAGGTAAATCAGTTTCGAAACCCCCGTGGGAATGAGCGATCACAGAGTTCTGATGTTTGAGTATCTGGTCGAAGAAGGGCTAATGTACACTAGGAAAGGCGCAGAAAACAAAAGGCTGGTATTCCGTAAGGAAAACTATGAGGAGATAAGAAAATTCCTAACACGTATAATATGGGAAACAGAGCTCAGAAGAAAGACGTCCCAAGACATGATGGACTACATCACACAGACGTTTAAGGAGGCAGCAGACAAGTTCGTCCCAGGCCAAAAGGAAAAAAAGGAAATGCAAACAAGAAACCCATGGTTTAATCAGAGATGTAAGCTAGCTAAGCAACTAAGTACAATTGCGTGGAGAAACTATAGAAATAACAGAACGCTAGAGAGCAGAGAAATGCCAGAGTGCCAGGAGTGAATACGTCAGGGTGAGAAGAGAGGCAGAACGGCAATATGAAAATGACATAGAAAGCAAGGCAAACACTCAACCTAAATTACTGCTCAACCACATCAGGAGAAAAACAACAATGAAGGAACAGGTAATGAAACTGAGGATAGGGGCAGACAGATTCACTACAAACGACAAGAAAGTGTGCGAGGAACCACGTAAGAAATTCCAGGAGGTCTTCACTGTAGAGCAAGGGGAAGTCTCATAAATAAGAGAGGAAATATCTAACCTAACACCACTAGATAAGTTTGTGATTACCAGTCGGGAGGCGAGGAAGCATCTGCTAGATTTGGATGTGACAAAGGCTATAGGCCCAGATGGAATCTTACTGTGGATACTGAAGGAAGAAGCAGAAGCTCTGTGTCTGCCACTCTCTATAGTCTATAACAAATCACTGATAACAGGTAAACTGCCAAAAAATTGGAAGACAGCTAATGTAGTCCCGATATACAAGAAAGGGGATAGACAGGAGGCACTGAACTACAGGCCAGTGTCCCTAACTTGAAAACCATGGAAGTTGACGGAGAAGATTGTGCGAAAAAGCAAGTGGAACATCTGGAGCGAAAGAACTTTGTAACACAACATCAACATGGTTCAGGGATGGCAGGTCCTGCCTCACAGGATTAAATGAATTCTATGACATAGCAACACAAATCTGGCAAGAGAGGGTTGGGCAGATTGCATATTTTGAACTGCCAGAAAGCCTTTGACATAGTACCACATAAAAAAGACTAGTGCACAAGCTGGAGATGAAGGCAGGAATGAAAGTGAAGGTACGCCACTGGATAAGGGAGTACCTAAGCAGCAGAAGACAGCAAGTCACTGTGAATGGGGAGGGGGGTCTCCGAGTGGCGAGGCGTCACCAGTGGAGTCCCGCAGGGTTCAGTCCTTGGACCTATACTGTTTCTGTTATATGTAAATGATCTCCCAGAGGGTATAGACTCGTTCCTCTCATTGTTTGCTGATGATGCAAAAATTATGAGGAGGATCAGGACAGAGGATGATAGTAGGAGGCTACAAGATGACCTAGACAGACTGAAGGAATGGTTCAACAAATGGTTACTAAAGTTCAACACAAGTAAACATAAGTAATGAAACTAGGCGGTGGAAACAGAAGGCAATTCACAGGATACAGAATGGGATATAAAGTCCTTCACGAAACGGACAGAGAGAAGGATCTAGGAGTTGATATCACACCAAACATGTCTCCTGAAGCCCACATCAAAAGAATAACATCGGCAGCGTATGCGAGGCTGGCTAACATCAGAGCTGCCTTCAGGAACCTGTGTAAGGAATCATTCAGAACCTTGTGTCCCACATATGTAAGACCAATCCTGGAGTATGCGGCCCCGGCATGGAGCCCGTACCTTGTCAAGCACAAGACGAAGCTGGAAAAAGTTCAGAGGTATGCCACTAGACTAGTCCCAGAACTAAGAGGCATAAGTTACGAGGAAAGGCTAAGAGAACTGCACCTCAAGTCGCTAGAAGACAGAAGAGCTCGGGGAGACATGATCACCACATGCAAAATTATCAGGGAAATTGACAGGGTAGATAAAGATAAACTATTCAACACTGGTGATACGCGAACAAGGAGACACAGGTGGAAACTGAGTACCCAAATGAGCCACAGGGACGTTAGAAAGGACTTTTTCAGTGTCAGAGTAGCTAAGAGATGGAATGCATTAGGCAGTGATGTGGTGGAGGCCGACTCCATACACCGTTTTAAATGTAGATATGATAGAGGCCAGTAGGCTCAGGTATCTACCTTGAGGTTACCTTGAGGTGCTTCCGGGGCTTAGCATCCCCGCGGCCCGGTCGTCGACCAGGCCTCTTGGTTGCTGGACTGATCAACCAGGCTGTTGGACGCCGCTGCTCGCGGCCTGACGTATTAGTCACAGCCTGGTTGATCAGGTATCCTTTGGAGGTGCTTATCCAGTTCTCTCTTGAACACTGTGAGGTGTTTGCCAGTTATGCCCCTTATGTGTAGCGGAAGCGTATTGAACAGTCTCGGGCCTCTGATGTTGATAGAGTTCTCTCTCAGAGTACCTGTTGCATCTCTGCTTTTCAACGGGGGTATTCTGCACATCCTGCCATGTCTTCTGGTCTCGTGTGATGTTATTTCTGTGTGCAGGTTTGGGACCAGCCCCTCTAATATTTTCCACGTGTAAATAATTATGTATCTCTCCCGCCTGCGCTCAAGGGAGTACAGATTTAGGCTCTTTAGTCGGTCCCAATAGTTTAGATGTTTCACTGAGTGGATTCTAGCAGTAAAGGATCTCTGCACGCTCTCCAGGTCAGCATTTTCTCCAGCTTTGAAAGTGGCTGTCATTGTGCAGCAGTACTCCACTCTACTGAGCACAAGCGTTTTGAAAAGTATCATCAACGGTATAGCAACTCTAGTGTGAAAAGTTCTTGTTATCCAACCTGTCATTTTTCTTGCAGTTGTGACGGCTACTTTATTGTGTTCTTTAAAGGTAAGGTCTTCCGACATGAGTACACCCAGATCCTTTACATTGCCTTTTCGTTCTATGTTATGATTTGCCTGAGTGTTGTACGTGGTTTCCGTTTTTATATTTTCATTTTTTCCATAGCGCATGAGCTGGAACTTATCTTCGTTAAACACCATATTATTTTCTGTAGCTCATAGAAAGACCTGATCTACATCTGATTGGAGGTTTGCCGTGTCCTCTATGTTGCCTACTCTCATGAAGATCCTAGTGTCATCTGCAAAGGATGATACCGTGCTATAGGTTGTGTTCTGGTCTATGTCCGATATGAGGATGAGAAAAAGTACTGGAGCAAGCACAGTACCCTGGGGGACTGAGCTCTTTACGGTTGATGGGCTGGATTTTATTTTGTTGACTATTACACATTGGGTTCTGTTAGGAAATTGTAGATACATCTGCCTATTTTTCCAGTAATTCCGTTTGAACGCATTTTATGTGCAATAACACCATGATCACATTTATCAAAAGCTTTTGCGAAATCTGTGTAAATTACATCAGCGTTTTGTTTGTCTTCCATAGCATCTAATGCCATATCATAGTGGTCCAGCAGCTGCGACAGGCAAGAGCGCCCTGTTCTGAAACCATGTTGTCCGGGGTTATGGAGATGCTGTGAGTCCATGTATTTTGTGATCTTACTTCTTAGCACTCTCTCAAAAATTTTTATGATGTGCGATGTTGATGCTATCGGTCTGTAATTTTTTGCCTCTGCCTTATTTCCTTCTTTATGAAGTGGTGCTCTGCTGTTTTTAGTATATCAGAAATAACGCCAGTATCTAGGCTTTGTCTTCACAGAATGTGGAGGGCCTGCGATAGTGGTTTTTACAGTTCTTGATGGATATGGAGTTCCAAGAATCCGGGCCTGGTGCAGAGTGCATTAGCATACTGTTTATGGCTTCTTAAAAATCCAGTGGGGATAGGGTGACGTCTGATATATGATTTGATGTTGGTATCATATACATGAAAAATTCATTTGGGTTATCAATCTTTAGTGCGTTTAATGGCTTGCTGAAAACAGAGTCGTACTGTTTCCTCAGTAGCTCGCTCATTTCTTTGTTGCCATCGGTGAAAGTTCCATCTCCCTTTCGCAGGGGCCCGATACTAGATGTGGTTTTTTATCTTGATTTTGCATAGGGGAAAAAATATTTCGGATTTCTCTCGATTTCACTGATGGCCTTTTGCTCTCTTTGCCTCTCCTGGGTTTTGTATGATTCTTGTAGCTTGAGTTCAATTGTTTCTATTTTTCTACCTAACCTTCTTCGCCGTTCTTGAGATAGGGTGCGACTCTCAAGTTGTTCCGCGATTCGTTTTCTTCGCCTATATAGGGAACGACGTTCCCGTTCCAATCTGCATCTCTTCCTCTTTTTTCTTATGGGTATGCGGTTTGAACATATTTCTAGTGCTACTGAGCTTATTTTTTCCAGGCACTGGTTAAGGTTTGCATTTCCTAGCTGTTCTTCCCAGTTTATTTCTGTGAAGTCCTGGTTTATTTGCTCCCAGTTTATCTGTTTATTATTGAAGTTGAATTTGCCGAAATCTCCTCCACCGGGAATCTGGACTGGTTTTGAAGGTCTATTCCCCATGGTTGACATAACTTCAATTATGATCTGAGTAAAAGGTATTTGTAATCATTGTGTTCCTGATCAATTCATCATTATTAGTGAAAATGAGGT
Source organism: Procambarus clarkii (assembly GCF_040958095.1). Lineage (NCBI taxonomy): Eukaryota > Metazoa > Arthropoda > Malacostraca > Decapoda > Cambaridae > Procambarus > Procambarus clarkii. The sequence goes on from NC_091192.1 coordinate 6,327,613, forward strand.
CCAGCGGGTTCTCCTTCCTAGTTGGTTCTACTATTTGCTGGTTTAAGGCAAACCTGTCGCACATCCGTAGCAGGTCATTTTCATGTGCCTGTTCATTTGGGCTACTTCCTGGTATTCTTTCTGATATTACTGTATTAGCCAGGTGCTTCCATTTCAGGTGCCGTAGGTTGAAGTCCCCAAGCAGGATGATGTTCGGAGCTGGATTTGTGAGGTTTTCCAAGCAGTGTTCTATTTTCATTAGTTGGTCTTTAAACTGCTGAGGGTTTGCCTCCTGGGACTTATATACAAGGACAATAACTACATTTAGGATCTCTATTTTGATTATCAGCACTTCCACCATATCATTTGAGGTGTTTAGCAGCTCAGTACAGATTAGTGTGTCTTTGATGTACAGGCTGAACTCACCCTGAAGCCGGTGTTTCCTATCACATCTGAAAAGATTGTACTCTGAGATCCATATTTCACCATCATGGTAGTCCTTTGTGTGGGTTTCTGTTAGGGCTGCAAACACTGCATTTGCCTCATGAAGGAGACCATCTATAAATTGAACTTTGTTGGATTTGCGTGTTTTTATACCCTGGATGTTGGCAAATATAAATGATGTTATCGTGTTAGTGGAAGTGCTGGATGCCTTACTTGGTGTTAATATCTGAGGCTCTGGTAAGGAGGCCACTATGTTTGCGTCCTCTCTAGCATTTGACCGAGTTGGTGGTAGAGTCTGGTCATTTTTAGCCATTCTTCTCCTCCTCCTTGCTAAAAAATTATCCCGGTTGATGGAGTAGTGGCTGTTTTCATAGTGGTAGTCTGTCGGTTTTATTCGCCTGGTACCTCTTATATGAAAAGCTGGACATTCAGCATTGAAGCACTCTTTCCTTTCCAAAGAGTTCTTGCAAATTTCTGGGTGAAAGAATTCACAGCTTTTGGTACATTTACCTGTATTGAGGAGGTTTCTGCACTTTCTAGGGTGATCGTACTTACATGTTCCATTTGTTCTTCCCGATATCCCATGTTTACAGGTTTACATCTACACACCAGTTGATTGACAGTTGAGAGGTGGAACCAAAGAGGCAGAGCTCAACCCCCGCAAGCACAAATAGGTGAGTACAGCCGCACATGCGCGCCAGCACACACGTACACACACAGCGAGTAGTGGCACAGAGACAGCGACACATGTGTCCACAAGACACATACTAGACCGCGACACATGTGTCCACAAATAACGTGACACTGAGAGTGACCAAAAGCACCATATAAGATATAGTTTACATGTTTACATATAATGAGCATATATAACTCATAACTCATGTATACTTTACATATATAACTTATATTGTGTCCACGAACTGGGCCTTCCTCAGGAGAGGATCAAGGCCCTGAAGAACTCCACAATAGATAATAAGATTTATTGCCAGCTGAGCAGGGCGGGGCCCAGGAGCTGAAGGAGAACCCGCTTGACAGTCACCACTAATGGCCCGGATATTACCACCACTCTCGGGTTATAGGTCACGAGGCCACACACCTGTCAACCTGCCACACCCCACCTGTCAATGGGAAGCTACATCTGTAAACAGGGAAGATCCACCTGACAACAGGGGTAGATCCACTTGTCAACAGGGGTAGATCCACCTGTCAACAGGGGTAGATCCACCTGTCAACAGGGGTAGATCCACCTGTCAACAGGGGTAGATCCACTTGTCAACGGGTAGATCCACTTGTCAACAGGGGTAGATCCACCTGTCAACATTGATAGATCCACCTGTCAACATGGGAGACCCACCTGTCAACAGGGAAGACCCACCTATCAACAGGGAAAGCCCACCTGTCAACAGGGGGAGACCCACCTGTCAACGGGGGAGACCCACCTGTCAACAGGGGAAGACCCCACCTGTCAACAGGGGGAGGCCCACCTGTCAACAGGGAAGACCCACTTGTCAACAGGGGGAGACCCACCTGTCAACAGGGAAGACCCACCTGTCAGCAGGGGAGACCCACCTGTTAACAGGGGAGACTCACCTGTCAACAGGGGGGACACACCTGTCAACAGGGGAGACCCACCTGTCAATAGGGAAGACCCACCTGTCAACAGGGGGAGACCCACCTGTCAACAGGGGGAGACCCACCTGTCAACAGTGAAGACCCACCTGTCAACAGGGGCAGACCCACCTGTCAACAGGAAAGACCCATCTGTTAACAGGGGAAGGCCCACCTGTTAACAGGAGAGACCCACCTGTCAACAGGGGAGATCCATCTGTCAACAGAGAAGACCCACCTGTCAAGAGGAGAGGGGTGGTATGGAGGTGCACCCGTCAAGAGGGGTTTAATGTGCCCTTTTAGTATTACATTGTAATTACAAGTAACGACCAGTTATCCTTCAGTACCTCTAGGAAAGAGACACATAAGAACTCATCAATTCATTTCTTATAATATTCAGTTAAGCAGAGTGTTCTCATCGTCTTAGTAAGAAGCCACACTTAAATACTTATATGAGTTACTGTCTTAGGTTATCGCTCTTGGTCCACAGAAAAAGCACACATGGCACAACATCGCTATGAACTAAGACAGGAGAGTCGCCTCTGGAATATTGAACGAAAAACAGTTTTGAGATTACCATATAACCGTGTATTAAATAAGCCGAGCCGTTGTGGGACTACTCTTGGCCTATATTGATAAGGGCGGGCTGGTGTTTGTGGCGCAGGTCATGGTGTGCGGGTTCCCAGCACCTGCTGGCGTGGCCAGCTGTGTTGATGGTCTATTGTGCTCGCAGTTCTCTGTGAACTCTCTCACCTCTACTTCCTCTCTCGCGGTGTGCTTCCTTCTCTGTTTACATTCTTCTGTGTGGGGGAGGGGGGTACTCACCTATTTGTGCCTGCAGGATCGAACGTTGGCTCTTGGACCCCGCCTTTCTAGCCGCCGGTTGTTTAAAGCAATGACTCCTGTCCCACTCCTCTATCATAACTCGTTTTAAAGCTATTAAAAGTGTTTGCTTATATTATGTGCTCCTTTAGATTATTCCTTTTTCCCACTACACTTAAGCTAAAAGAAACCTTTCTAACATCTCTATAACTCAATTGAGTTTCCAGCTTCCACCCATGTCCCCTCGTTCTGTCAGTATTCAGTGAGACCATTTCGTCTATTTCCACTCGGTCAATCCCACCCCCCAAGTATTTTGTATGCTTCTATCATATCTCCTCGCTTCCTCCTTTTTTCTAACGTCGTCAGGTTCAGTTCCTTCAGTCGCTCTTCATATCCCATCCCATGAAACTCCGGGACGAGTCTCGTCGCAAATTGTTTAACCTTTTACAGTTTCCTAATGTGTTTCTTTAGGTGGGGACTCCATGATGAGGCTGCATACACTAAGACTGGTCTCATGTAGGCAGTGTAAAGCACCCTAAGTGCCTCCTTATTTAGGATTCTGAATGACGTTCTAAGTTTCGCCAGTGTAGAGTACGCTGCTGTCGTTATCCTATTTATATGTGCCTCAGGCGTTTGATTAGGTGTTTCGTCCACGCCCGTCCACGCCCAGGTATCTTACTCGAATCGTCACAGGTAGGCAGTTTCCCTTCATTGTGTACTGTCGCTTTGGTCTCCTTTCACCTAATTCCATTTCCATAACTTTACATTTGCTCGTGTTGAACTCCAGTAGCCATTTCTCTTACCATCTCTGCAGCTCGTTCCAGTCCTTTTGGAGGATCCTACATATCTCATCTGTCACAACTCGTCTCATTACTTTCGCGTCATCCGCGAACATCGACATGTAGGACTTGACTCCTGTAGACATGTCGTTCACTTATATTAGAAAGAGACCCAGCACCAATCCTTGAGGTACTCCACTCGTTACTGTTCATCAGTCCGACTTCTCGCCCCTGACTGTTACTCTCTGGCTCCTGCCTGTCAAGTAATTCTTTACCCAAGCTAGGGGCTTTTCCGCTTACTCCCGCCTGCCTCTCAAGTTTGAACAGCAGTCTCCTGTGTAGTACTGTGGCAAAGGCTTTTTGGCAGTTCAGGAATATGCAGTCCGCCCCATGCTTCTCTGTCCTGTCTTATTCTTGTTACTTTATCATAGAATTCCAGAAGGTTTGTTAGGCATGATTTCCCTTCCCTGAGCCCATGTTGGTGTTTCTTTACATACTTAATGTTCTGTAGGTGTGTAACCAGTCTTAACCTGATTATTCTTTCAAGTACTTTATTGGGGATGCATGTCAGTGATACTGGTCTGTAGTTAAGTACCTCTTCCCTATCTCCTTTTTTGAAAATTGGTGCCATATTTGCCTTCTTCCAGTAACTGGGCAATGATCCCTTCGTAAGTGACTCATTATAGATCCTTGTTAGAGGCACGCTGAGCCTGCGCTGCCTCTATTTCCACTCTTATTGGAAGTTTTATTGTCCTCTGTTCTTTGTCTTCTGTACTTCCTCCACTCCCGCCTGCTTCTCACTTTTGCTTCCTGACACTGTCTATTAAACCATGAGTTATTATATTCCCTCCAACATTTTACCTTTACTGTTGGTATAAAACTCTCTTCAGTGTCTGTGCATTTTCATTTGACTTAGTCCATCATAGCTTGCACTGTTTTTCCTCTAAGTTCTTCTTCCCAGATATTCACACACACCAGGAAGCAGCCTGTGACAGCTGACTAACTCCCAGGTGCCTATTTACTGCTAGGTAACAGGGGCATAGTGTAACGGGGGGTGGGGGGGAAATAGCTCTATCTTGTCCATTATTCCACCCCCCAGTTAACTAACGAGGCCGGGGAAAACAGCTCTCTCTAGTCCGTTATCCCGTCCCCAGTTAGCTAACTATTCTAGAGCACCTCCAGAGTTCCTAAGGCAACCTCTCTCGTTCAACACCTTGTAACCTAGGTATTTGACTACCTAGGTGCTAAGACTACAAGGCGCCGTAACTGGACCAGCTACCCGAAACTCTAGAGAGAACTCTAGAATACAGAATCATTGCCACAAACGTATAAGAGAAACCGAAAGGAAAGAAATGAATAGTGAAGTAATTAGTGAGGGTTTGGGGTGAGAGGTAGGGAGGTGGGAGGAGCGAGGAGGGTCATTAGTTGAAAGTGAGAGTTTAGAGAGGGGTGGAGGGAGAGGTGTAGATAGGTAGAAGTAGAAGAGTAGATAGTAGAAGTAGAAGAGTAGATAGTACAAGACGAAATGCTGCCACCATCCATTCTAGATCATCACATACAAGACAAGGAATGGAACTTGTCTGTATCACAAAATTCTCAAAAGATGTTATCAAGGTCATTATTGATATGTCCCATCTCTATCCTGTACTCATTCTAAACCATGAAACCAGTAATCACAGAGGCTTTCTCACCTCAACTCAAAATTTCTAGGAACACAGTGAAAGACCATTTAAATAATAAATTCAACAATTATATTTTTCATGATAAATATCATAACTTAAGCAATCAAATTAAAATGTTAAAGATTAATATTCAAAGTGAGTCATCCTCCAAGAATCTGAGAACACTACAACTGACTGCCCCTGATCATCACACAACACTTGTAAAACACGACCAAGTCACCTTACTGCTCAACTCACCAAGTGTCTCTGCCTATAGCTGGATAGAGGGGGGGGGGGAGGGTCTGTAGCTTGACAGAGACTGTCTAGCCCTGCCAGCCGACAGCCTCCCTGCTAGGGCTGTCTTCTCTGCTCTGCTGACTCCCGTTCTTCTCTTAATGCTCTCGAATCGATAGTTCTCCGAGTATTTATTGGGGAACCTAGTAGCTAACTCCGCCCACAAGTAGATAGCCTCCGGCTCTCTACCAAGCCACTCCTTAAACGTCGGCATGTTTGAAGGCTACCAGGCTCCAATTATGAGATTAGTAGAAGCAAGGTGAAATTCACATGATCTGACCTCAGGTCACTTGGGGTCATTAACGGTTAGAGGTGTGAGTCTCCGGCCGACAACTTGGCGCCTTCTCAGGTCCC